>NC_042965.1:3977500-3979199 GCF_901001165.1 Salmo trutta | reverse complement strand
CAGGTAGTGCACCACGCTGTGCCAGCTGCATCTGGAACCGTCTGTGCTTGGGCTCTCTAGGGTAGAGCAGGGGGAGGGAATGACTGAACCAGCCCATGTGGGGGTGATAGCCAGGGAAACAGACGTGCCGCTTACATTAACCCCCAGTCAAACACATCAGGGAACCTCTGGCATCACACAATAGAATGAAACAGATTGAATATGATAGACTCACAACACTTAACCCCCGAAGCACCCCATCCAGCCTGTACTTCAAATCCAGTTCCTTTCCACACCGCGGGACTACATGTATACTAATGATCCCCGGCTTCCACCGACAATATGATTAGTGAAGCGAATGATCAATTAATGCTCCACGAGAATCAATAGATACCTCTCAGCACATCTGTCCAGCAGTTAATTAATAAACAAAAAATACATTAAGGGAAGCATCTGAGTGTGTCTGCCACTGTCATCAGTCACGGCCTCTGTTGACCTGGGAGGTTTGCATACACACACACACACGCACGCGCAAACACACACACACACACACACACACACTAGAGACGTGTTGCTCATCAGTATCAGTAGGACTGATTTCCCATTGCTGTGGGCCTGGCTATGTGCAGCGTGGTTTGGACTGGGCCCAGGGTTTCGATTAGAGCTCATCGGTGTTGGAAGCAGGCCCTGGGTCTCTAACCTTCCATTGTGATTCATCTGGCTTGATGAGTCCTGCTGCTCATTAGCAACAGGATCACAATGGACAGGCCAAACCACTACATCCAGCTGGACAGGACGCCACACAAACACATCAACAGACACACACACACACACACACACACACACACACACACACACACACACACACACACACACACACACACACACACACCACACACACACACACACACACACACACACACACACTCTTGAGGGAGGTTGCGTCTGGATTTGGGTAGTGGCCGAGATATAGGATCTTGTCTGGTCCGGCTCTGTGTGTCTGTGTGTGTGTTTGTGTGTGTTTGTGAGTTTTCCTAATCGAGTGGAGGAGGTAATGAGCGGTCGTCGTTCCCACTTTAAAAGGTCATATCAGGGTGAAGCAGCCTGGTCTATAATCCAGTCCTGTGTGTGTGTGTGTGTGTGTGTGTGTGTGTGTGTGTGTGTGTGTGTGTGTGTGTGTGTGTGTGTGTGTGTGTGTGTGTGTGTGTGTGAGAGAGTGAGTGCGTGGGCCCGTGCGCATGTGTGTGTGTGGGTCAGGCAGAAACGCTCCCCTGAAAAGGCACGCATGCCGCTGTTGATGACCAAAGGAGATAGTGGAGCGAGAGGGTGACTTCATGATGTCCCTTGTGGGTCACAATTAGGCTGCTGTGTCGCTCCCTCTGTCTCTGCTCCCACTGCCATTTGGGCTCTAAACTGATTAGGAGTGGATGCAAAGCTGTGCCAAGGGCCTGACTCAGCCTAGACAGACTGTGTAGTGCTCACTTGCACCAGGTTACCCTGCCCTTGACCCTGTTATCACACAGTTCACCACCCTCTGTCTCCAGACAGACTGGGAATAGCCTAGCCACCGTGCTTCTACACCTGCATTGCTTGCTGTTTGGGGTTTTAGGCTGGGTTTCTGTACAGCACTTTGAGATATCAGCTGATGTAAGAAGGGCTATATAAATACAACTTTTTTTTTTTGGGGGGGGGGGGTGTGGAACGTGGGTATAATTCTGTG
>NC_042965.1:3867500-3972500 GCF_901001165.1 Salmo trutta | reverse complement strand
TTCAGTCACAGCCCACACAACGAGGCTCTCTCTCTCTCTCTCTCTCTCTCTCTCGCTCTCTCTCTCTGTCTCTCTCTCTCTCTCTCTGTCTTTATCTCTATCTCTCTCTCTCTCTCTCTCTCTGTCTCTCTGTCTTTATCTCTCTCTCTGTCTTTATCTCTCTCTCTCTCTCGCTCTCTCTCTCTCTCTCTCTCTCTCTCTCTCTCTCTGTCTTTATCTCTCTCTCTCTCTCTCGCTCTCTCTCTCTCTCTCTCTCTCTCTGTCTTTATCTCTCTCTCTCTCTCTCTCTCTCTCTCTCTCTCTCTGTCTTTATCTCTCTCTCTCTCTCTCGCTCTCTCTCTCTCTCTCTGTCTTTATCAATTTTTTCAATTCAATTCAATTCAATTCGCTTTATTGGCATGATGTAACAATGTACATATTGCCAAAGCTTATTTAGGATATTTACAATATAAAAATAAATAAAAATGAGAATCAAAATTGTCAACGGGACAACAGTAACAACAATAACCAAGGGTCAAAATAACCATACATTCAACAATAACAATAGCCATACAGTAGAGGACATGTGCAGGTTGATTGGTCTGTCAGACACTGTCCCTCAACTTATGGCAGGCAGCAATGTAGTGCGCTGCCAACCCACAGCTCTCTGCGTCCTCCCCCAACAGAACGGGTAGCCTATTCTCATCAGAGAGGTCTTTGAAACCTTGAATAAGGGTTTCAAATTTGGGGAAATGACACTCTCTAATTGTTTTATATTTTTGACATTTTGTCAGGAAATGCAGCTCCGTCTCAGGTTCTGTTGTTGTGCAGTGGTTGCACAGCCTTTCCTCTACAGGGAGCCAGGTTTTCCTGTGTCTACCCTTCTCAATGGCAAGGCTGTGCTCACTGAGCCTGTACTTTGTCAAGGTTTTTCTAAGGTTTTGATCAGTAACCATGGTCAAATATTTAGCCACGATGTACTGTCGATTTAGGGCCAGATAGCACTGCATTTTGCTTTGTGTTTGTGCTTGTGTTTCCCAATAAGCAATGTAGTTTTGTTTTGACTGTGTTGTAATTTGGTTTATTCTGATTGATTGGATGTTCTGGTCCTGAGGCTTCAGTGTGTTAGCAGAACAGGTTTGTGAACTCAGCCCCAGGACCAGCTGGATGAGGGTCCTGTGGCTTCAGTGTGTTAGTAGAACAGGTTTGTGAACTCAGCCCCAGGACCAGCTGGATGAGGGTCCTGTAGCTTCAGTGTGTTAGCAGAACAGGTTTGTGAACTCAGCCCCAGGACCAGCTGGATGAGGGGACTCTTTTCTTTGCTCAGCTCTTGGCATTGCAGGGCTTGGTAATGATATGAGAGGGGGTCACTGTATTTTAGATGTTTCCAAAACTTAATTGCACTTTTTTGCGTTTTTATTATTAGTGGATATTGGCCTAACTCTGCCCTGCATGCATTGTTTGTAGTTTTCCTCTGGACATGTAGGAGAATCTTACAGAACTCTGCATGCAGGGTTTCAATGGGGTGTTTGTCCCATTTGATGAAATCTTGTTTTGCAAGTGCAATTGGTTCAATGACATATTCAATTAGTTTTAGTTACATTTTAATAGGTATTTCAATTTGAATTTGCTTTTTAATGGTGTAGAATGCCCTGTGTGCTTTCTCTCTCAGTTCATTCACTGCCTCATTAATAAGGTGTCCAGCTGAGCTTATTTTTAAACCTAAGTAATTGTGGCGTGTACAGGACTCTATATATTTTGTACCAATTGAGAACTTTGGTCTAATTCCTTGAGATCTGGATCTTCTCTGGAAAATCATTATTTTAGTCTTTTTATGGTTTACTGCCAGGGCCCAGGTCTGGCAGTACTGCTCTAGCAGGTCCAGGCTCTGCTGTAGGCCATGTGCTGTGGGTGACAGCAGGCATAGGTCATCTGCGAAGAGTAGGCATTTAACTTCTGAATTGTGGAGACTAACACCAGGGGCTCAGGATTTTTCTAGAATAGTGGCCAATTCGTTAATGTAAATATTGAAGAGTGCAGGGCTCAGATTGCAACCCCCTCTCTCTCTCTCTCTCTCTCTCTCTCTCTATCTCTATCTCTCTCTCTATCTCTATCTCTATCTCTCTCTCTGTCGTCATCCCTCTCTTCCTCTCTCTCTCTCTCTCTCTCTCTCTCTCTCTCTCTCTCTCTCTCTCTCAATTAAATTCAAAGGGGCTTTATTGGCATGGGGAAACATATATTTACATTGCCAAAGCAAGTGAAATAGACAATAAACCAAAATTAAATAAACAATTAGAAATGAGCATAAGAATAGAGACATTTCAAATGTTATATTATTGGCTTCGTACAGTGTTATAACAATGTGCAAATAGTTGAAGTACAAAAGGGAATATAAATAAACCAATAAATATAGGTTGTATTTACATTGGTGTTTGTGCTTCACTAGTTTCCCCTTTCGTATGGCAACAGGTCACAAATCGTGCTGCTGTGACGGCACACTGTGGTATTTCACCTAATAGATATGGGAGTTTATGAATAGCAAGGCTATGGTCACTGAATCTGTACATAGTCAAAGCTTTTCTTAATGTTGTCTAAGTCACAGTGGTCAGGTATTCTGCTACTGTGTACTCTCTGTTTAGGGCCAGATAGCATTCAAGTTTGCTCTGTTTTTTGTTTGATTCTTTCCAATGTCAAGTAATTATCTTTTAGTTTTTTTCATGATTTGGTTGGGTCTAATCGTGTTAATATCCTGGGGCTCTGGGGAGTCTGTTTGAGTTTATGAACAGCCCAGAACCAACTGGCTGAGGGGACTCTTCTCCAGGTTAATCTCTCTCCAGGTGATGGCTTTCTTATAAGCTTTGTGAGTCACTTCCTTTTAGGTACCTGTAGAATCTATTTTCAGGATTTTGATAATTAGCGGGTATCGCCCTAATTCTGTACTAATTGCATTAATTGGTGTTTTGCGTTGTACATGGAGGATGTTCTTGCAGATTTCTGCATGCAGAGTCTCAATTTTGTGAGTGGATCCCAGACCTCACAACCACTGATTCAAGTATTCTTTGCCAGATCCTAATTGGGATGTCAAATTTAATGATCCCTTTTGGTGGCGTAGAAGGCCCTTCTTGCCTTGTCTTGCAGATCATTCACAGCTTTGTGGAAATTACCTGTGGTGCTGATGTTAAGGCTGAGGTATGTGTCTAGATGGAATTTGTAGTCCTGGCAACTGGACCTTTTTAAGAACACCATTATTTTTGTCTGATTGAGATTCATGGTCAAGGCCCAGGTCTGACAGAATCTGTGCAGAAGATCTAGGTGCTGCTGTAGGCCCTCCTTGGTGACAGAGGCACCAGATCATCAGCGAACAGTAGAGATTTGACTTCAGAGTCTAGTAGCGTGAGGACGGGTGCTGCGGACCGTTGTAGTGCCCTCGCCAATTCATTGATATGTGTATGATGAAGAGGGTGGGGCTCAATCTTTCTCTCTCTCTCGCTCTCTCTCTCTCTCTCTCTCCCTCCCTTTCTCTTAATATTTTTTGGTATTTTTACTTGGCCTTTCCATTTAATGATGATTTGCATGGGCTATGCAATCATACTCAACAATGTCCAACAATGTCTGGGGGGGGGGGCATGCCCTAATGGCTGACTGTGTCCAACAAGTAGCTGTTTGATCAGAAACCAGGATCCAGAACGGGGAAACCAGACTCCGGCTTCGTTGAAGATGTGTTTGACATCCCTCTCTTAGAGAGTTGCAGTAAGACGTTGAAAATGTAATAGTCACCCAGAGTGAGGGATTGCTGAGACTAGGAAGCTCTTTTCCCCCGAGGTCAATAAAATAGAGTAGTTTGCGATGATTATTACTAAGGTAGAAGCTTCAAGTGTTCTGATTGAGAACTGTGTTTGTGTGTATGCGTGCACACGTGCGTGCGTTCGTTCGTGCGTCCATGCGTATGTGTGTTGGTCGTAGTTTCTAAACTACAATGACACTGAGTAAACATTGCTTTGGTGAGTTCAATCTAATTGCAGGCTAACACTGTCAGTGTAAGACCAAAAGCAGACTACACACAGCTAGTGTGTTAAGGTATGCTGGGACCTGCTATGGTGCTTTGACAGAACTCTGTTTTGTGGAGTGAGGCACACAGGGAGGCCAAGGGAGAGCTAAAGGTCACTCCCAGCCACAGGGACTATGCACTGTTACTCCTCCACCATCTTCATTCCCTTCATCACAAACACAACTTTTTTTTAAACAGCATCGTTCCTTCTCCCATGCTCCATTCGTCTCTCTCTCTCTCTCTCTCTCTCTCTCTCTCTTTCCCCTTTTGATGTGACTCCCTTAGTCCCTTACTCTCTAAGCACCTCCTCTTTCCCATTTTCTATCTCCCTCTATTGCTGAGTAGCCCCCTCTCTCTCCTTCTATCTCCCCCTCTCTCTCTCTCTCTCTCTCTCTCTCTCTCTCTCTCTCTCTCTCTCCGTCTCTCTTTCTCCACCTGTCCTGCCTGCCTGCCAGTTGGGGATATAAAAGACAGTGTGAAGTCCGTCAGTGCTGGTGAATAGCTGCCCTTTGTGCTTCAGAACTTAATTCATGGGCTGAAAGGGCCTAGGCCTCTGCCATAGCACCTCAGCGGGCTGCCTGTTTAAAAGCCCACAGACCCATCTTAGCCTAAATGCTGCCTGCCCACTGCCCCCGACAACACCCACCACTGCAAAACTAGAATTTGTTACAGCCTGCACCAAGTAACAATTTCATCTGGGATAAACATCATTTATTACATCCTTGCTTGCTTTTTCTCCCCCCAGTGTGTGCAGTGGTCAGTGAAAGCTGCTACTGCACTGGGTACTCCTCTCAGAGTGGAGCGGAGTGCTACGTTCGGCTTGTCAGGCCTGACAACGGCGCTTCACTGAACAAAAGGCCGGGGGCGGCTATGTCTGCCCTGGAATGTCAGAGGGTTCACATTTCACATGCAGATGTGTGACCCCTGAGCCCTTTAGCGAGAAGGTGCTCTCCAACCCTGCCGAGTAGGGGGAGGGGGCACTGGGGGGGGGGGGGGGGGGGGGCACAATCAGGGGAGTCAGGACTGAAGGTTGGGGGTGAGAAAACATTCCTCCCATGTTTTTTTTAGGCTGCATTGGTTTTCCGTCTGTGGAGGACAGGGTAGCAGACACGAGAAGCCCCTCTTCTTTGGATATACTGTAGATACTGTCATGTGTTTGATGTACAGGAAAGTAAAATAACATGCATATAACCTGAGCTGTGTGAGTGTTTATGCGTTTTGTTTATTTTGTGGAGATAGACAGTCGTCCATACTTTTTCCATGAGAGTTGTGTTTCAGAGAGCAAGAGAGATGTTGATGATAGGGTTGCTTGTCACAATCTGACAACCCCATTGTAAAAAATGTACCCCCCTTTTGGCAAATCAGATCAAGACTCTATACTCCTACCTCCAAAAGCTCAAGCAGGAAGTACCTGTGACGTGTGTGATAGAAAAATGGTCCGTTGAAGCAGAGGGTACAAGAGTGCTTTGCTAGCGTGGACTGTAATATGTTCCGGGACTCAGCTGAAAACATTGACGGGCTTAAAATCTCAGTCACTAGCTTCATAACAAAGTGCATCGATGATGTTGTACCCACAGTGAAAAGTGGCTGCTTTCCCAACCCAAAACCCTGGATTAACACTGAGGCTAAAGGACAAGCTAAAGGACAAGGCAGACACACATAAGGCTATAATAGCTAACCTTGAGGCTTTATTCAAGGCTACGAACGCATACAAGAAGTCTCGCTACAACTTCCGCAGAGCCAACAACATGTGAAAAGACAATACAGGATTAAGGTGCAATCCTACTTCACCAGCTCCCTACAGTTTAATACGGTTTATAAAAGAGTGCCTAGTCGTGAGCTACCCAACGATGTCTCTCTACCAGACGTTTTGAATCCTTTTTATGCACGCTTGGACCAAAACAACACAGAGCCTTCCATGAGGGCCCCCGCTGATCCGGAAGAATGGGTGATCTCTCTCTCTCTTCGAGGCTGACTTGAGTAAGGTTTTTAAGTTGGTCAATACTCATTAGGCCGCAAGGCCATTAGGCCGCAAGGCAATCATGAAGTGATCTGTAATCTGTAATCATGAAGTGCCTAGAAAGGCTTGTCATGGCACAAATCAACTTCATCATCCCAGACACCATGGACCCACATCAATGTGCATACCGCCCCAACAGATCCAAAGACAACGCGATATCATTTTGCGAGAATGTTGTTCATTGACTACAGCTCATCATTCAACACCATAGGGCCCTCCAAGATCGTCACCAAGCTCGGGACCCTGGGACTGAACACCTCCCTCTGCAACTGGACCCTGACCTTCCTGACGGGCTGACCCCAGGTGGTGAGGGTAGGTAACAACACCTCCGCCACACTGACCCTCAACGTGGGGACCCCAGGGGTGTGTGTTTAGCCCCCTTTTTGTAACCCTATTTACCCATGGCCACGTACAACTCCGACTCCATCATAAAGTTTGCTGATGACACGATGGTGGTTGGCCTAATCGCTGATGTTGAAGAGGCAGCCTACAGGGAGGAGGTCAGAGACCTGGCAGTGTAGTGTCAGAGCAATACTCTCTCCCTTAATGTCAGCAAAACTAAGAAGGTGATCATGGACTACAGGAAACAGGAGTGGGGGGGTCGAGAGTTTCTCAGCGTACACATCACTGAGGACTTTGCATGGCTTAAGAAGGCATGATAAGAGCCTCTTCCCCCTCAGGAGAAGGAAGAAATTTGGCATGGCCCCTCAGATCCTTGGGAACTTTTACAGGTGTACCATCGAATGTATCCTGACTGGTTGTATCACCGTCTGGTATGGCAACTGCTCTGCCCAAACAGCCCTGAAAAATGGCCAAGGACTCCAGCCACCTGAGCCGTGGACAGTGTTTAAACGGCCCAGAAAAATGGCCAAGGACAACAGCCACCTGAGCCATGGACAGTTTTTAAACAGCCCCGAAAAATGGCCAAGAACTCCAGCCACCTGAGCCATGGACAGTTTTCTCTGCTCCCGTCCGGCAGGCAGTACCGGAGCATAGGGTCTAGAACCAACAAGCTCCGAAATAGTTTTTTTCCTCAATGGCATAAGACTGTTGAATAGCATAAAACTTTTGAATAGCTAACTATCCTTGCCCTCCCTCTCTCCCATGGACTATCCACACTGACTACCTGCACAGACTCTATGCCCATCCTCAGATCTCTACCACTCATCCATACACACCTTCACTGGTGCTCTTCACATTCACGCATACGTACATATACACACACACACACACACACACACACACACACACACACCCATGCTCACACACTCACTACTGGCACCTCACACATACACTCACTCATTACCATGCACACACCATATACGCTGCTGACATAATTGATTGATTACAGTGATTAATATTAGCATTCAATGTTAATTTATTGCTTATTACGATAATTATGACCATTAGTATTTATCCTGCTACCAGTCACTTTAATTCCAATATACTGTACATGTACATTCCTTCCTCGTTCACTCCAGTACCTCTGCACAACGTAATAACGGTAGCTTCATTCTCGTTTATTTTCTTTCTATTCACTTATCTACAGTTTATTGTACCTTCATTGTGCATTGTTTGGAAAGAGCTCGCAAGTTAAGTATTTCACTGTACTGTTTTACACCAGCTGTATCCTGTGCATGTGACAATACAACTTGAAACTGAAAAAAACTATGTACCCAGTAAGCTAAATTACGCTGAAAAGATGCTTGGAAGACTTGTTTTCCGGATGTTGAAAAGACGTCTGTGTTTTACAAACTTGTCAAACATAGACGTCTATGAGTGGTTCAGATTTGATCCGGACCTGCTTGTCAAAACGGAGTCATGTGACTCTGACTCAGCAACACGTAAGACACGATTGACACACAAGACACACACACACACACACACACACACACACACACACACACACACACACACACACACACACACACACACATACGGACACACACACACACACACACACACACACACACACACACACACACACACACACACACACACACACACACACACATACGGACACACACACACACACACACACACACACACACACACACACACACACACACACACACATACGGACACACACACCCACACGGACACAAGCACGCACACACTTGTTCCTATTTAAAAAAACATTCCTTGTTTTCAACAAATAAAAATGTATTCAACGCAAATGTATAGAGCTTTACTTTTTTTCCGCTTTATCAAAATATTTTATTTTCATCCAAATATCAGATGGCTAAGGTAGCTTGTTTTTAAGTATTGAGTAAGAACTACAATCTCAAAGCAAATATTAAACTATGTTGAATTTATTTGTACTTATTTCATTACGTTAGATAGAAATACTGTTCAATAAATATACTTTTTCTTAAACGTTGTAAATTGAATCAATTGTTGCTGAAAAACAAATGTCCAACACTGTGACAACCAACCCCATACTGTGTGACAACCAACCCCGGGATGGGGCTGGTTGTCACAAGTGGACAGAGTGTGTTTAATGGCTTATACTGTAACTCCATGTTGGAGTAAGATATGAGAATAAAAAGGGTCACATTTCAACCCACGACCTTGGTCTTTCTCCTAATATTGAAAATTGTCTTGTAACATACTGGTGCTGAGAAATACATTATGTAGTAAAAAGTGTGACAACCAACCCCTGTCTCCCCTATATGAAAACAGTCAGTATTCCACATTTTTGCCTTGTTCAACTATGATCACCCCTCTCTCTCTCCATTTCCCCGAGTTTGGAACACATGAAGGCATTAACTTTTAAAGTGAATACTGCATATTTCTCCCCAAATAATTGAAAAGCACAGTAGGGTGTTCTTATTTAAGGCTAGAGTGCTGAGAGCTCCACGCAGAAACCAAAGCTACTGTCATCCACCCCCAGTAGGCCAGCCGAGGCAGAGATTCAACTCAGGGGCTTCTAACTTCTAACTCTCTCTCTCTCTCTCTCTAGTTCTCTCATTCTCTCACTCGCTCTTTCTCTCTCTTAAAAGTCAAAACATAAAAGACAGAGATATTCAGCAAAAGCACAAGAAATTTAAGCATCTGTTTGTTAGCTTTAACACTGCAGTCCCCTGCCCTAACCTTACTTCAAGTCGAGCAAAATACATTAGGGAGACAAACCAAACCCAGTGATGTTCTGTCCTCCTCCACAAATGTAGAAGCCTGTATTCCTCATTCCCCCTGTTGTGTAACTCCACTGTGGCTGCAGCTTGCCTGCCTCCACATGTTAAAGCAGCTGGAAGGCCGGCCTCTCTAACTGTTATGTCAAACTAAGTGAATGTCATTTCAAAGTGACGTTTGTTTGTTTATGATGCTCATGTGTTATTTGATGCCCTTTATACTGAATCTTAATGATTTATTCAAAGAAAAATGTACACAACGTAGAAACTGGTAATTCTCCATCCATATGAATTTAGATTATGAATGTGTGTGCCCTAAGCAAAAATATGTACGTACTGTACATACAGTGGCATGCGAAAGTATTCACTCCCTAGGAATTTTTCCTATTTTATTGCCTTACAACCTGGAATTAAAATGGATTTTTTGGGGGTTTGTATCATTTGATTTACACAACATGCCGACCACTTTGAAGATGCAAAATATTTTTTTATTGTGAAACAAACAAGAAATAAGATCACCTCCCCCCGGCACAGCCAGAAGAGGACTGGCCACCCCTCATAGCCTGGTTCCTCTAGGTTTCTTCCTAGGTCCTGACCTTTCTAGCGAGTTTTTCCTAGCCACCGTGCTTCTACACATGCATTGCTTGCTGTTTGGGGGTTTTAGGCTGGGTTTCTGTACAGCACTTTGTGACATCAGCTGATGTAAGAAGGGCTTTATAAATACATTTGATTGATTGAAGACAAAACGTGAGCGTGCATAGCCATTCACCCCCCATATTGGATTGAGGTCTGGGCTTTGACTAGACCATTCTAAGACATATTAAATGTTTCCCCTTAAACCCCTCAAGTGTTGCTTTAGCAGTATGCTTAGGGTCATTGTCCTGCTGGAAGGTGAACCTCCGTCCCAGTCTCAAATCTCTGGAAGCCTGAAACAAGTTTCCCACAAGAATTTCCCTGTATTTAGCGCCATTCATCATTCCTTCAATTTTGACCAGTTTCCCAGTCCCTGCCGATGAAAAACATCCCCACAGCATGATGCTGCCACCACCCTGCTTCACTGTGGAGATGGTGTTCTCGGGATGATGAGAGGTGTTGGGTTTGCGCCAGACATAACGTTTTCCTTGATGGTCAAAAAGCATACATTTTTGTCTCATCTGACCAGAGTACCTTCTTCCACATGTTTGGGAAGTCTCCCACTTGCCTTTTGGCGAAAACTAAACTTGCTTATTTTTTACTTTAAGCTTTTTTTCTGGCCACTCTTCCCAGCTCTGTGGAGTGTACGGCTTAAAGTGGTCCTATGGACAGATACTCCAATCTCTGCTGTGGAGCTTTGCAGCTCCTTCAGGGTTATCTTTGATCTATTTGTTGCCTCTTTGATAAATGCCCAAATTTTTTTATAACCCAACTCTGATCTGTACTTCTCCACAACTTTGTCCCTGACCTGTTTGGAGAGCTCCTTGGTCTTCATGGTGCCCCTTGCTTGGTGGTGCCTTTCAGAACAGGTGTATTTATACTGACATCATGTGACAGATCATGTGACACTTAGATTGCACACAGGTGAACTTTATTTAACAAATTATGTGACTTCTGAAGGTAATTAGTTGCACCAGATCTTATTTAGGGGCTTCATAGCAAAGTTGGTGAATACATATGCACGCACCACTTTTCCGTTTTTCTTTTTTATAATTTTTTTAAACAAGTTATTTTTTTCATTTCACTTCACCAATTTGGACTATTTTGTGTATGTCCATTACCTGAAATCCAAATAAAAATATATTTAAATGACAGGTTGTAATGCAACAAAATAGGAAAAACGCCAAGAGGGATGAGTACTTTTGCAAGTCACTGTACCCCCTGCCAAACATACACTCCCTGAACCGTATCATCTGCTTTCTCCAGGTACTCTAGCGCCTACACACATTTCTATTCTCCCATATAGCACTAGCTACATCTTCAGCAGTGCTGGTGCTGTGTGCTCCGATAGAAGGAGGGGAATTATGATTTCTTTTTTTGGGACAACAAAAGCACCTCATTTATCAGAGGGGCTGTCTGCAGCCAGGCCTGCCATTGTCATAACAGAGCCATCCAGGCCATAAACCCAGGTGAAAAATATAGCGCCGCACTATGGACCACAACAAGTTATTATTTCCCCATCCACTGACAATAAAACCAAAATCAAAAGAGATATAAACAAGGGTTCCTGCTCTTTTTTCTCCTCCAGGAGAATTTCATTCGCTCACGTATCGTTGACCTTGGGAGCACACTGCGTTCTATTACACTGACATGGCTACAGGGAGCACGGAGTGTGGCCTTCATTATACCTCACTGTCGCAGGAAGATGACATCACACCCTACTGTGGAGTTGTATTGTGGAAATCATTATTCAAGGGAATGTTAATAACAATTAGGTTAATATATATTTAACGTCTCACAGACATATTGATAAAAAATTGGAACCACTTATTTCACATTTTGTTTGTTATGAGATTTTCACTTGTTTCACCGACGTAAATAATGAATAAAACAAAAAATGTAAACAAAATATTGTTATATAACACTAGCACTATCTTACGCAACACTATCCTTGGTCCGTGCATCAGAATCAGTGCATTTGAGAGGATTATAAAAATGCTCTATTAGTGATAAATAATATATATTCCCCCTCAGAGAGAGATAATGAAATGCATTTGTTTGCCGAGCCAGCATCCAACAGGTGACATCAATGGCATTAGATAGCAAGGCCAGGGAGCAAGGGAGCTATCCTTAGGGCTCTGTATCCATGGCAACAAACAAGGAGTAGGCTAGATGTCAGGGCAGCATCACTAAATTACCCATTAAAGAAGGCAGGAGAGGGAGAGAGGGGATACTGGTCAGGGCACCAGAGGCTAATGGGGAGATATGGCAAACGCGCACACACACACATACTAATGTACACACGCGTACACTCATGCAAATACACACGCATACGTATACGCGCACGCACACACGCATGCTCACAAACATACATAGATGTGCGCACACACACACACACACACACACACACACACACACACACACACACACACACACACACACACACACACACACACACACACACACACACACACACACACACACACAGCGGGAAGAGTAAATGGCTTAATAAAGGTGCCCTTTCACAGAGGTTACTCGTGAATGTGAGGAGATGTATTTATAGCATCCCCCCTATGAGATCCTCTCACACATTCATGCCATTTCAGAGCGAGAGAGCGAAAAAGAGAGAGAGAGAGAAACACACCGAGATCAGGAAGGAGCGAGAGTGACCGAGATAGCTAGCGCGAAAGAAAAAAAAGAACAGGTCATGCTAGTAGCCGTCACTTTTATCCAGACCCCTCGGCCGTGTTTCTTAGCCTGTGTTAATGAATGAAATAATACATCGACATGTAAATATATGAATAATCCTGCATGGCGTAGGCCTCCTGCCCTCCTCCTGTCTGCCTCTAAGACGGCGGTACATTTGCATTACACATGAGTGTGAGGCACATTGGTCCTGGGGGACGCCTCTGATAACCACTTCACCTTCTATTAGGCTTTCATTGCAGAGTGTCAGCTATCTACATCACATCTTCATTCTGGCTGGCCCGCCGATAGGCTCCCTGGATCCACCACTGCTGCTGTGTGTTTGAGAGTGAAAGAGAAGGGGAGAGAGAGAGAGAGAGAGAGAGAGAGAGAGAGAGAGAGAGAGAGAGGGGGAGGAGGAGGAGGAAGAGGGAGAGGGAGGGAAGAGGGAGAGGGAGGGAGGAGGATGCATGCAGCAGACGGACAGAGAGACAGACGAACTGGACAGACACAGAGATGCAGTGAATGCAGTTATTAAATAGTTTCAGCTCCAAAAGAGGCCTATTCTAGTGCCATTATAAAGGGAACAATTTCTCCCCACTGATCGGCCTGTCTCCTTTCTCCTCTCTTACTTTGATCTGGCAGCATATTGCCGTAATGTGTCCTATTCAATAGCAGAATCTGGGGCAATGTTAATGCTTTTGTACCTCACCACTGCTCCACTTCTCCCTCACTGTTTAAAAATAGCTGTTAATTATAAGTGCCGTTTAAATGTCTCCAGTGACCCAGAAAGGCAGGTTGGAGTGAGAGGGACTGTACATCTCCCGTTCAAAAGAGCCGAAACACTTTTTTCCTCCCCTTCAATCTCTCTTTCTCCCTCCCTCTTTGTCTTCGTCTTCCTGCTCTCCTCTCTTTTCTCTCCTTTCTTCGTGTCTTCCCCCATGTCTCTTTCTCCGCGGCAGTTCTTTGCCTCAGTGGGAGAGGAGGGGAGGAGGATTCAAGTGTTTCTCGCTCCAGCGGAGGGAGAGAAGTAGAAGACGTCGGAGACCGGTGTGAAAGGCGCTGCTGGTGTCTGTAGATTGGGTGTGTCATACAATGGCTTTCTATCTACTCCTCTTCTCTCCCAGAGTCAGTGGGGTGTTGAGATGAAGGCTTGTGACGGTAGGTAGAGTGGAGCAGAGCAGGGCAGTACAGTGCATGGTACCTGTTGGGAGGTGTGCTCAGGGACCTGAGGTTTGCACCTGGGGGTGCTGGCTGTGTTATAAAGAAAGCATGCATCAGGCCTGTGATGTGAGGCTTATGTGATCTGGTGTCTCCCTCTCTCTAACTCTGTCTAACTGCTCACCTGGAGGCATGTACAGGCATGCAATTCATCCCTTAGGAGGCACACAGAACACTACTCAGGTTCAACCCGAGAACCCTACTGCCAAAATCTGTGCTCCTGCATATCGAGCATGGCCCCACACTCCCCTACCACCTCCCTCCTCCCCCCTACGCCCCATCTACCCCTAAACCTACTGCATCGCCCTAGGCTCCAGATCCCCCTCCTAGTCTAGTCCCACTCTTTAATTGTCAATGAACGACTGGCTCATTTACCCTGTGCCACCAGTGTGTTAACCATGCCATATAAGGATGGGAGGTGTCTTCCAGGGAGAAAAGCTCACTAAAGTACAGAACAGTCAGTATAGCACCAGGGTTGAGTGGAGTAAAGTTATGGTAGAACTAAATAGAATATAAGACAGTAGAGTGGAATAGTATAGAATCGAAGACAATAGAGTAGAATAGTATAGAACCAAAGACAATAAAGTAGAATACAGTATTCGAAAAAAGGGTTCCATAATGGTTCTTTGGCTGTCCCCATAGGAGAACCCTTTTGGCTCCATGTAGAACCCTTTTGGGTTCCAGGTAAAACCATTTTGGGTTCTATTTAGAAACCCTCTGTGGAAAGGGTTCTACATGGAACCAAAAGGGATTTACCTAAAACCAAATAGGGTTCTTCAAAGCGTTCTCCTATGGGGACAGTTGAATATACATTTTAGGATCTAGATAGCACCTTTTTTTCCTAAGATTGTAGTAGAGAAACAAAGACAATAGAATATGAAAGAGAAGGTGAGCTTAGAAGGATGGTCAAGTAGAGACATGAATATGGTTAGTTCACTGGGCAGTCAATCAGACTAGCTAAAGTCAGCGAGGTACAGCTCTAGTGTGACATGGCTGAGCAGCCGGACCTGTTTTCTTGTGTTAATGTGACACGTGCGTCACTGAGCCGAGGGCCACACTGCTGGCCACGGGGTCAGGGCGGCACAGACAGACGGTATGTCTACACGGCTGCAGAACGAGGCTAACTTAGAAACATCTGAAGTGGTGGTGGCTCGTAAGTAAAGCTGTGCTGTGGCCCTGCACTGCTTATTTAGCCTGGGGGTCAGAGTTGAAGCCCTAACTCAGCCACTGGCCAATAGACAGAGACATCTCAGTTCCTAGGGCATGACGGTACTAATGTCGCAACAGAACAGGAAATGTACACACATTATTGATAAGTTAGTTACTTAGTAAGTAAAGTATTATAAGTTATCACACTAATAACTTATCATACTTATGTTATATGTAAACTAAAACACATTCTTCATTGTGCGGGCTAACTGACTCATTGTAGCTCAGCACCATCAGAACCATCCAAGCTCATATTTGAGCTAGTCTTCTTTTCTCTATCGGTAGCCTTTCTCTCCTTATCACCAACTCTCCAAATCCTGCAAAGAATGACATGTAAATGATTAGCAACACTGGGGAGAGGATATGGAAATATTTAGCATAGCATGATAATTATTCAAAGCCAATTAGCTATTCTGCACCTCGCCACTAATACCCTTATCGCCTGCTCTCTCTCTCTCTCTAAATCTAAAGGTGTACTTTTCTGAACCTGCCTCTATCCATTTGACACGCTTTCCAGCTGTGTACCCTCCATGATAACTGTGAAAGATAAGGTACATCTCACTGCTTTAATATCATTATACTCCTACGCATGGTTGTTAAGTTGATTTAGTCTTTCCATGTATTCTCTCTCTTTCTGCTCTCAGTCCTGATGTGTGCTTGTGGTACTTTTACATTGTGACAAGTGAACATATATATATATATATACACATATATACATATATATACATATATATACATACATATATATATACATATATATATATATATATATATATATATATATATGTATGTATATATATGTATATATATGTGTGTGTGTGTGTGGGTGTACACACAGTGCCTTCGGAAAGTATTCAGACCCATTGACTTCTTCCACAATTTGTTACGTTACAGCCTTATTCTAAAATTGATTAAATCCCCCAAAAATCCTCAGCAATCTACAAACAATACCCCATAATGAAAAAGCGATAAACAGGTCTTTACATTTTTGGGGGTTTATTTTTTATTTTTTTTAATAAACATATTTACATAAGTATTGAGAACCTTTGCTATGAGACTCGAAATTGAACTCACTTGCATCCTGTTTCCATTGATCATCCATGAGATGCTTCTACAACTTGATTGAAGTCCACCTGTGGTAAATTCAATTGATTGGACATGATTTTGAAAGGCACACACCTGTCTATATAAGGTCCCACAATTGACAGTGCATGAGAGAGCAAAAACCAAGCCATGAGGTTGAAGGAATTGTCCGTAGAGTTCCGAGACAGGATTGTGTTGAGGCACAGATCTGGGGAAGGGTACCAAAAAATGTCTTGAAGGTCCCCAAGAACACATTGGCCTCAATCATTCTTAAATGGAAGAAGTTTGGAACTACCAAGACAATTCCTAGAGCTGGGCACTTGGCCAAACTGAGCAATCAAGGAAGAAGGGTGTTGGTCAGGGAGGTGACCAAGAACCCAATGGTCACTCTGACAGAGCTCCAGAGTTCCTCTGTGGAGCTGGGAGAAACTTCCAGAAGGACAACCATCTCTGCAGCACTCCACCAATCAGGCCTTGATGGTAGAGTGGCCAGACGGAAGCCACTCCTCAGTAAAATGTACATTACAGTCCACTTGGAGTTTGCCAAAAGGTACCTATAGACTCTCAGACCATGAGAAACAATGTCCTTGAGTGGCCCAGCCAGAGCCCGGACTTGAACCCAATCGAACATCTCTGGAGAGACCTGAAAATAGCTGTGCAGCAACCTTCCCCGTCTAACCTGATGAAGCTTGAGAAGATCTGCAGAGAAGAATGGAATAAACTCCCCAAATACAGGTGTGCCAAGCTTGTAGCATCATACCCAAGAAGACTTGAGGCTGTCATCACTGCCAAAGCTGCTTCAACAAGTACCAATTAAAGGGTCTGAATACTTATGTAAATGTGATATTCCTTTACAAAGATGTAAAAAAACTGTTTTTCTTTGTCATTATGGGGTATTCTGTGTAGATTGATGAGGGGAAAAAATCATTTTATAGGTCAAGGGGTCTGAGTACTTTCCGAAGGCACTGTATATGCACGGGTGTAAAGTACTTAAGTAAAAATACTTTAAAGTACTTTTTAAGTCGTTTTTTTGGGGTATCTGCACTTTACTTTACTATTTATATGTATTTTTTTTACTTTTGCTTTTACTTCACTACATTCCTAAATAAAATTATGTACTTTTTACTCAATACATTTTCCTTGACACCCAAAAGTACTTGTTACATTTTGACAGGAAAATGGTCCAAATCATGTACTTATCCCTGGTCATCCCTACTGCCTCTGATCAGGCAGACTCACTAAACACAAATGCTTTGTTTGTAAATGATGTCTGAGTGTTGGAGTGTGCCCCTGGCTATCCATCAATAATAAAACAATTAAAAAGAGTGCCGTCTGTATTGCTTAATATAAGGAATTTGAAATGATTTATACTTTTACTTTTACTTTTAGTACTTCAGTATATTTTAGCAATTCCATTTACTTTTGATACTTAAGTATATTTAAAATGAAATTGTCACGTCCTGACCATAGAGAGCTCTTATTTTCTATGGTAGAGTAGGTCAGGGCGTGACTGGGGGGGTTTATCTAGTGTATTTAGTTCTATGTTGTCTGGTTCTAATTTCTGTTTTTCTATGTTGTTTTTTTTGCATGATCCCCAATTAGAGGCAGCTGGACGTCGTTGTCTCTAATTGGGGATCATATTTAAGTAGTTGTTTTTCCCACCTGTGTTTGTGGGACGTTATTTTGAGTTAGTGCATGTTGCACCTCTTTCGTCACGGTTTGTGTTTTTTGTTTGTAGTTTATTGTTTGTTTTGCAAAGTTTCACATTAGAATAAAAGATGTGGAACGATACCCACGCTGCGCTTTGGTCTCCTTCCTACGACGAACGTGACAGAAATACTTTTCGACTTTTCCTCAAGTAGTATTTTACTTGGTGACTTTCCCTTTTACTTGAATAATTTTATATTAAGTTATCTTTACTTTTACTTAAGTCTGAAAGTTCAGTATTTATTCCACCTAAAGGTTTTTATAATAATCAATTAGCCTTTTAAAATGATAATCTTCGATTAGGTAACATAACGTGCCATTGGAACACAGGAGTGATTGTTGCTGATAATGGGCCTCTGTACGCCTACGTAGATATTCCATAAAAAAAATCTGCTGTTTCCAGCTACAATAGTCAGTTACAACATTAACAATCTCTACACTGTATTTCTGATCAATTTGATGTTATTTTAATGGACAAAAATTGTGATTTTCTTTCATAAACAAGCACATTTGTAAGTGACCCCAAATTTTGGAACGGTAGTATATATATATATATATATATATATATATATATATATATATATATATATATACAATGAACACATCCTACTTTCTGCACAGGCCTACAAACTGCATGGAATGAATGGTGACACCTCATTGGTCAACTAAACCTTGACTGAATATAATGATAAACCCCCCAAAAATATGATACATTTAATTACAAAAACTACTAAAGATAAAAAAAATAACTGAATAAATATATTGACAGAAAAATATTTATTTTAGCGTGCTTGTGGGCCATTGACAAAACAGTCTTTGGTGAGTAGCATAAGCCTTTTCTTGTGTATATGATAAGCACCTTGCAACAAACTCTAGGAGCCAGGTTGTTACTCTAGATTGATGTCCTGTCTGAACCTGTGATCTCTCTATGGTATCTGTGTCTATCGTCTGCCATCTAATGACATTATGTACAAGGAAGAGGAGAGTCAAGTGTTGATCCAGCTACGTAATGTGGTCCCATTCAATGCGGGACAGGCCTCTCTCTCACTGAGAAATAAGGTGGATGTATTGGTTTGTCCACGGGTGAGGCGGTATTGACAGAAGTGAGAGGCAAGAGTTGTCTTCGGTAGCATAGTCCTGACAGTATATCCAGTGGCTTGCGAAAGTATTCACCCCCTTTGGCATTTTTCCAATTTTGTTGCCTTACAACCTGGAATAAAAATAGATTTTTGGGGGTTTGTATCATTTGATTTACACAACATGCCTACCACTTTGAAGATGCAAAATATGTTTTATTGTGAAACAAACAAGAAATAAGACAAAACAACAGAAAACTTGAGTGTGCATAACTATTCACTCCCCCAAAGTCAATACTTTGTAGAGCCACCTTTTGCAGCAATTACAGCTGCAAGTATCTTGGGGTATGTCTATACGCTTGGCACATCTAGCCACTGAGATTTTTGCACATTCTTCAAGGCAAAACTTCTCCAGCTCCTTCAAGTTGGATGGGTTCCACTGGTGTACAGCAATCTTTAAGTCATACCACAGATTCTCAATTGGATTGAGGTCTGGCCTTTGACTAGGCCATTCCAAGACATTTAAATGTTTCCCCTTAAACCACTCGAGTGTTACTTTAGCAGTATGCTTAGGGTCATTGTCTTGCTGGAAGGTGAACCTCTGTCCCAGTCTCAAATCTCTGGAAGCCTGAAACAGGTTTCCCTCTAGAATTTTCCTGTATTTAGCGCCATTCATCATTCCTTCAATACTGACCAGTTTCCCAGTCCCCGCTGACCACAGCATGATGCTGCCACCACCCTGCTTCACTGTGGAGATGGTGTTCTCGGGATGACGAGAGGTGTTGGGTTTGCGCCAGACCTAGCGTTTTCCTTGATGGCCAAAAAGCTCAATTTTAGTCTCACCTGACCAGATAACCTTCTTCCATATCTTTGGGAAGTCTCCCACATGCCTTTTGGTGAAAACCAAACTTGCTTATTTTTTACTTTAAGCTTTTTTCTGGCCACTCTTCCGTAAAGCTCAGCTCTGTAAAGTGTACGGCTTAAAGTGGTCCTATGGACAGATACTCCAATCTCCGCTGTGGAGCTTTGCAGCTCCTTCAGGGTTGTCTTTGGTCTCTTTGTTGCCTCTCTGATTAATGCCCTCCTTGCGTGGTCTGTGAGTTTTGGTGGGCGGCCCTCTATTGGCAGGTTTGTTGTGGTGCCATATTCTTTCAATTTTTTTATAATGGATTTAATGGTGCTCCATGGGATGTTCAAAGTTTCAGATATTTTTTTATAACCCAACCCTGATCTGTACTTCTCCACAACTTTGTCCCTGACCTGTTTGGAGAGCTCTGTGGTCTTCATGGTGCCGCTTGCTTGGTGGTGCCCCTTGCTTAGTGGTGTTGCAGACTCTGGAGCCTTTCAGAACAGGTGTATATATATTGAGATCATGTGACAGATCATGTGACACTTAGATTGCACACACGTGGACTTTATTTAACAAATTATGTGACTTCTGAAGGTAATTAGTTGCACCAGATCTTATTTAAGGGCTTCATAGCAAAGAGGGTGAATACATATGCACGCACCACTTTTCAGTTTTTTTATTTTTTAATTTTTTTTAAAACAAGTCATTTTTTTTCGTTTTACTTCACCAATTTGGACTATTTTGTGTATGTCCATTACCAAAATTTTATCCAAATAAAAATCTATTTAAATGACAGGTTGTAATGCAACAAAATAGGTAAAATACGCCAAAGGGGATGAGTACTTTTGCAAGGCACTGTAAAGTCCTAGATGCTTATCTTGGGTCAGTTTTGCCTTTTTCCTACTATTGGTTAAGGTTATGGCTGTGGGGGGCTGATACTAGAGTGGGTCACTTAATGATAATGACAACCCTCCTGGTTCCTCCACACCTCATCCTGTGCACCTTGCTTTGTTCCCCCCTTCCCTGCACCAGTACACCCACCCAGTCATACCCCTTCAACCCTCAGACAGTGGCCTCTCGGGGGGGGGGGGGGGGGGGGGACATGAGTCAGCAGACCAGGCGAACAGACCAGCAGGCTGGGACACAGGGCTGCTCTGTTCTCCTCTAAGACACACATTAGGATGGACTACAGGCAACCAGGGTACCCATGTGTGTGTGTGTGTGTGTGTGTCTGTGTGTGTGTGTGCTCGCGTGCGTGTGTGTGTGTGTGTGTGTGTGTGTGTGCGTATGCTCGCGTGCGTGTGTGTGCGTGTGTGTGCCTCTATTTTCAACAATACGACATCTGAGGAATCCTGCTTCCCATAAAATACTGTCAGTTATTATACTATACTGGTCCGGTATCAATATGGATGTGTCATTATTGACAAACAAATAATAAATCCATTAGGTGGCTAATTGATGCCAGAGAGTTGATGACCAGGGGTTACTGCGTTAGCTATACTATGAATGCCTATGACATTTCCATTGATGGCTAAATATTTTAGTGTGCTATCCACCAGCTGGAAAAAAAGCATGGAACTAAAGTAAATAAATATCATCCCTTGGTCTTCAGGATACATTTCATGGAAGATTGATGGTGTATCTATGCCATTTCCGTGTAATGAGTTCAATATGTGTGACGTCCACCAATACATAAGGTCAGATGGTATCGTATGCATCACATGTCGTCTGCCAATGTACAATCGTCGCCAACGGCACCAGCTCTGTATTAAATGCAGTTCCTCACGAAAGCAATTATGCTTTGACATGATCAGATTTGGTTTAAATGTGATTCGATTATATACAGATCCCCAATGTTTTGGCAACTTGATGATCAGTTCAATACAACCGTCATGGCAGGCCCTTCATCATACAACACAATGGTCATCATACAACACAGCACAGCACAGCGCGATATGGTCCTATTACATATGATTACATTCCTCACATAGAGAAGGTGAATTAATGGGGAGGTTTTGTAACTACCTCTGATAGCGTAACATAACAAAGCATAGCATCAGATACTTGGACAGAGCCAGCCAGCCAGCCAGATATCCATGCAGATAGCAGAGAATTGAATCTATGCCCTGCAACTCCCTTTCCACCGGGACAGACAGATGAGATGAAAGGGTGCAGATGAGATGAAAGAGAGAGATGCTGTTTAATGACCTTGATAAGACCAGGGACATGAACAGCCTTGGGAACAGACCCAGATGATGTGTCGCCGTGACAACAGCAACGACGTGTTGGTGACACGAGCTGAGGAGCCTCAAGTTCTTGACTAGCGAGCTCCTCGCATTAGTGTTGTTGTTTGCCTGTGGCATAAGGGGTGATGGTGTGTGTGTGTGTGTGTGTGTGTGTGTGTGTGTGTGTGTGTGTGTGTGTGTGTGTGTGTGTGTGTGTGTGTGCGTGCGTGCGTGCGTGCGTGCGTGCGTGCGTGTGTGTGCGGGTGCACAGGGTAAAGTGCGAAGACGTCCCAGTCGAGGCCTTGCTCAGTGACAGAATGTGATATGAATCTAATGAGAGATAACCAGCATGCAGATGAGGCAGCATGGCCACAGTGAACTTTAATCAGCTTAACGGTGCTGATAGTTATCAGCTGTTTGAGGCAAACATCAAACACACCCAGACACACACTGAAAACGGAGAGGGATCAATGAGCATGCACAAACACAGGGAGACATGTAGGCCTGCACACACTGGCATATGCGCTCATACTCATTCACACGCTTACTCACTCATTCCCTCACATCAATACTAGCATAGCCAACTATGCCCAATACAATGGTTCATGCCTCATTCTAGGTGGCATGCTTGAGCGAGATAAACAGCGAGGATAGAAGTAGGAGAGAGAGAGGTGTGCAGGCCAGGAGGAGCAGTGAAGTTCAGAGGGTAATGTGTCAGCAGGGTAAACATTGTAGTGCTGTGGAGCAGGGTCTTTGGCAGGCAGGGGCGGTCAGTGAGGTAAGGGAGAAGTGGTTGCCTCTCTCGGAGCTCCCCACAGGGCTGCACTTGGACTATTATTATCTCTAGGAATCCAGAGCATTCAAAAGGGCCCAGGAGCCAACTGGTGGGTCACAGTAAAAGGCAGGCCTTGGAATAACACAGCTGCCCTTCAGACATCTTGCGAAGTGCCCTTGTCTCAAACACACACATCAATTCACTGACCTTTCATGGGGGGGCTGTACATTGTTGTATCCCAAATGACACCCTATTTCCTTAAAAGTGCACTACTTTTGATAGGGCTCTGGTTAAAAGTAGTGCACCATATAGGGAATAGGGTGCAATTTGGGATTTAGACATATCCCCCTATAGGAAGAAGTCAATATTAGGCTGTAACTGTATCTATTGTATAGAATAGAATACAAGTGTGATTTTATGGTAACACTTTACTTTACACCCAGTGTCATAACACAATATGACATGGCCATAACCATGTCATAATATGTCATAATTGCTGACTTAACTTGTCATAACCTGTCATAATATGCTCCTAACACTGTAATGACCCATATATTTACACCTGTTGTGACATATTTAAGCAATACGGTACGAGGGGGTGTGGTATATTGCCAATATACCATGGCATAGGGCTGTTCTTAGGCACAACGCAACGCGGAGTACCTGGATACAGTCCTTAGCCGTGGTATATTGGCCATATTCCTCAAATCCCAGAGGTGTCTTATTGCTATTATAAACTGGTTACCAACGGAATTAGAGCAGTAAAAATACATTTTTGTTATACCTGTGATATACGGTCTGGTATACCACGGCTTTCAGCAAATCAGCATTCAGGGATCGATATTTTATGTCTGGTTATGACACCTACACATAAATAAAAATAAAAACAAACAAAAAATTCCCTGCGAAGAAGTTTCTTCAATCCTTTGATGCTGTTGCAATGAATTATTTACAGTCATGTTACTTTCCTCATATTTTAAATAACTTGTAGAAAATGCACTTCATGATACCGTCATGAAGTATTCTGAGCATCCTCTGTCACTTTACTTGGACTAAGAAAAGACACTTCATGACACTGTCAAGAAGCATTATGACCATCATTATCATATAAGCAAGATAGGCCTATCACGCACATGTCTTTATGTCAGTCATCAGTCAAAAAGAGGGTGTCTTGTCCTGCTCCTGAAATCTGGTCCTGCATGTCTGACGTCAACGTGTGGGTAATTACAATGAGAATTTAACATGGTTAATAAAACAATTCAATTATAACATAAAAATACTGTTCACATGTAGGCTATGGTGTAATGGAATATTTTGCCTTGTGTGGTAGATTTTGTGGGTTATGACGCTTTTATGTATGGGTCATAACCAGCCATAAAATAACACAATATATGTCACAACAGGTCTAAATATGTGTCATGACAGTGTTATGACCATATTATGACAGGTTATGACAAGTTATGTCAGCGGTTATGACATATTATGACATGGTTGTGACCGATTATCGATCTATCCATTCATATTTATTTAGCGACTTATACATTGTTGGTCTTATTTTTATTCTATTTGTATTCTAGCAGAGTCGATCATTCATGTGGACAATAGGAGTTGAACGTCAGTCAGCCTGTGCACTTTTCGTGTCCTCTTCATTGCTCTCTGTCTCTGTCTCTCACTCTGTCTCCCTCCCTGGTATCCCATGACCCTTCACAGACCGCATCACACCCTGACATTTAACCACTAAGCCACCTATTTCAGTCGACTTATTCTTAAGCAAAGCTGTGTCAAGCCATCTTTATGGAAATCACCAGTCTGTATGTGTGCTCATTTGAATTAGGGCACGATGGGGGCTGCCAGCCAGGCCTAGTATTAGCCTTATGTCTCCTCTAGGTGAGCTAGAGGCTGGAGCACCCTGTTCTCATATTGGTGGCTCCAGCTTCGGCGCACATATTGCCTGGCCCTCGTCCCAAATTGCATTCATCCAATGAAAACCTGGTTGTGTGTCTCATCAGGAGCTGTTTTCGGACGTTTCCCTGCATCAAAGTCACACTACTTTGATATAGCTATTATCAATGGTCAAATAAATGAGAATAACTGAATATTGGGGGTGGGGGGTGGGGGGGGGGAGGGGTGAAGGAGATCTTTGCAAGACATCTGAAGGCAGAACAATGTATAGAGTGGTAAAGAAAGTAAAGCCTTTGAGCAACGAGAAGAGAGAGAGAGATATAAAACAGATAGAAGCAAAGAGTGCATGTTTAGTAGCACCTTTACTGTCCCCTTTCTGTCCCCTCAGAGTGCTCTCTAGTGTGTCCTGGCTCTAGGTTGGTAATAGTGCCCTGAGGTCTTCCTGACCATGTGACCTGTTCCTGTAAAAATCCCATATAGTCAATGGCTGAAGTGTCTGTCTGTCTGTCTGTCTGTCTGTCTGTCTGTCTGTCTGTCTGTCTGTCTGTCTGTCTGTCTGTCTGTCTGTCTGTCTGTCTGTCTGTCTGTCTGTCTGTCTGTCTGTCTGTCTGTCTGTCTGTCTGTCTGTCTGTCTGTCTGTCTGTCTGTCTGCCTGCCTGCCTGCCTGCCTGCCTGCCTGCCTGCCTGCCTGCCTGCCTGCCTGCCTGCCTGTCTGTCTGTCTGTGCCGGTGTCCATGGGAGCACAGCTGACAAGCTCTCTCACTCCAACGATCTGACTCAGCATCCTGATCAAAAGATTGGCCAGCAGGGCACTCACTCCTCTGTCCTCTCATCCCCTTCTCATCTCCCATAGCCCCTGACCGTGAGTGTGACTCTCACCCCTACATCTCCCCTCTCTCGCCTCCCGTTTCTCACTCACCAATCTCTCACCCTTCTCCCTGCCCTCACTCACCCCTCCCTCTCTGGCTGCTTTACAAAGCACAGAGTCACAATTTCCATTACTGGTAAAATATTTGTATTTTTAGAGAGGAACTCAGCTTGAGACTCCCTTGGAGGATGATGAATGCTATGAACAATCACCAAAGCACTTTTTCACATGGGGACCAGCGAGGGGTGGTCTGTCGGGGGCTGTTGGTGACTGCACGGGCCGGGTGTCCCCCCTCCCTCACTCTTAGATCCCCTGACATGAGAACACAGATTGGGAATGGGCCCATGCCAGAACACTCTGGGATGGACTCCAAGAACATATTTGTAGAGGGGAGAAGAGAGAGAGGAAACGGCCTGGTGTTGGTGAGAGGCAGAGGGGGAGAGGTAGGGGGAGTCAAAAGGGGGTGAGGTGAGGTTGAAGCGTAAAGCAGGGGTAATGGAGAGGTAACGCTTGGGGTTAAAAAGCTCTGAGGGTGAGGTGTAAGTGTCTGGACCCCCCACAGGGAGTAAAGAGAGGCAAAGGGTGAGGGTGAGCACTTCTTTGAGTAGAAATGCATAATTAGTAGTATCACTCAATATACCGTAGGACAACCTGGCTGGGTTTACTGAGGATTAGAGTGCAGTAATAGCAGCATATTAACCATCCCTAGGGATAGGAATCCTTCCTCTGAAATCTGTTCTGTGGACTACCCTGGAGGCTGGAGACCAGAGGTCGCATCTATAGAAATAATGCAAGGACCCAACGTGTGCATGTGCACTGTGTTTGACGTGACATATGTGTGTGTGTGTGTGCGCGTGTGTGTATGTGTGTGTGTATATACGTTGAGTATACAAAACCTTATTAAGAACACCATGACACAGAGTGTCCAGGTGAGTCCAGGTGAATCCAGGTGAAAGCTATGATCCCTTATTGATGTCACTTGTTAAATCCACTTCAATCAGTGTAGATGAAGGGGAGGAGACAGGTTGAAGAAGGATTTTTAAGCCTCGAGACAATTGAGACATGGATTGTGTATGTGTGCCATTCAGAGGGTGAACGGGCAAGACAAAAGGTTGAAGTGCCTTCGAACGGGGTATGGTAGTAGGTGCCAGGAGCACCGGTTTGAATGTGTCAAGCACAGTTTCCCGTGCGAATCAAGAATGGTTCACCACCCAAAGGACATCCAGCTATGTGACACAACTGTTGATAAGCATTGGAGTCACCGTGGGCCAGCATCCCTGTGGAACGCTCGCCACCCTGTATTGAGTCTGTTCTGAGGGCAAAAGGGGGTGCAACTCGATATCAGGAAGGTGTTCCTAATGTTTGGCGTACTCAGTGTATATGGTGTTCAGGTGTTTGCAGTGAGTAAGGTACATCGTTCATGCATGTGTGTGTGTGTTTACCGGGTAATGTAGCTGTTTGTGAGCAACTGTTTTGCTGTTGTCCTGCGGTCCTGTATTTTAGGGCAGGCCTGTGACATGCCATACTGAAGTGCCATGGGTTTCAGCGGGTCACTGGTATTTCACGGAAAATTAATGACCTAAGAACATAGTAGGCCAGCAGAGAGGCATTAACTTGCCCCGGTCAGAGACTCTTTAACACAGTCAGCGAATAGTTAGTTACCTTAATGTTTCAATCCATTTTGTTTTGGTTTAGTCTCAGAGTGGTAAAAATGTATGTTTAGTTTGTTTGGCTTAAGCACCTCGTTAAGAATTTAGTTGTGTTGTGAGACACTAGTTTACAGTATCACACACGCACGCACGCACGCACGCCCGCACGCCCGCACACACACACACACACACACACACACACACACACACACACACACAAACACACACACACACACACACACACACACACACACACACACACACACACACACACACACGCAAATATCACAGTACTTATGTTCAAACATAGAGCGGAGTACAGTACTTCATGGATGGTTTTGGATCATTTTGAAAAGGGAAAATAACAGAGCTCAAATGTAAAGCTGTTACCATAATGTTATAAAGGGGTGATGGAGAGAAGCCTACACAGTGACCTCCAAGGATGACAGTGAAATAGCTAGCCTTCTTGACAAAATGCTGTCATGTGAAAGGTAAGTTTAAACTCCTTACACGCTCTCGCCATGCTCTGAACAGGATTCAGTTTCACACACCTCGCAAGGTCAGGAAAGCAACATCAAACGGCTTGGAGTCCTTGTGGGATCAGGCTTTCCACGGCTGGCTATTGGTCACACACACATTCTCACTTATATACACACGAACGCACGCACGCACGCAGGCACACACACACACACACACACACACACACATTCTTGTACAGCTATCGTTGTGGGGACACACAATTCAGTCTCATTGAACATCCTATTTTCCCTAACCCCTACCCCTAAACCTATCTCTAACCCTAACCCATACTCCTACCCTAACCCTAACCTTAACCCTAACCCTAACCTAAACCCGAACCCTAACCTTAGCACAAAAACCTAACCTTAACCCTAACCCTAAAACTATCCCTAGCTCCTAACCCTGACCCTTAACATAATTCTAACCCTAATTCTAACCTTAATCCTAAACCCCTAGAAATGCTGTAGCAATCAACCATGTGGGGACCAACAAAATGTCCCCAGTTGGTCCAATATTTGTTAGTTTACTATTCTTGTGGGAACTTCTGCTCTCCACAAGAATATTTAAACACGTCCACACACACACACACACACACACACACACACACACACACACACACACACACACACACACACACACACACACACACACACACACACACACACACACACACACACACACACACACACACACACACACACACACACACACACACACACACTTACATATACCTGCTGTGGCTGGCATTTGGGGGTCATACACAGCACATAAACTGCAGGCGGCTCGCTCATGTAAATTCTCTCTCTTGACAACTGAGTTTTCTCATAAGCTCCAGTAGTCAGCTGTCTACTGCATTCCTCAGAGGGCAGCCGTGACTATGGTAATGTGAGTGTCAGTGTTGCTCGGTGTGCGTGTGAGTTCGAAGTGTGCTTTTGAAAGAGAGCTTTTGGTGTGTGTGCTTGCATGTAAGTCTGCTGCTGTATCGATGAACGCAAGTGTATATGCAGTGCATTTATGGTGACGTGCATGTGGTGTGTGTGTGTGTTTATGTGTGTGTGTGTGTGTGCGCGAGTATGTGTTTGTGCACGTGCGTGCGTGTGCCTCTATGCGCCTGCACGCCCGTGTGTGTGCGTGCGTGTCAATAACACGTTGGAGAGAAGGGAAGATGAGGCCCCACTGAGTAACTACAAATAGAAGTGCAAAGTGGCTCAATCCCTGCTGAATGTTTGTCCAGAGAGGTGGGTTTTGGGGAGCCGGCATCTCTGTGCCAGTCTGCTGGGCCCCGATACCCCTTAAGCCTGGCGTTTCCTGCCCCGGGAGAGCCTTAATTAAGAGGGTATTGGGCGACATCGGAGGCCTCTGAATCCCCCAGACCTTTCCAGGGGCTTTCGTGAAGGCGGGAAGAGGGTTAGAGAGGGATAACAGCTTGCAGCTTCTGTCCTTTCCTGTCACGCACGCCACAGCACGGTATGCATACAACCAGGCTCAAAATGATTGGCACCCTTGGTAAAGATGAACAAAAGAGAATACAAAATAAGTTATACAAATACAGGCACCCCTGTTTTCAATGCTCCCTTGCGATGATAAAGACACAGACCACATTGGGAGGGATCTTAGACCATTCTTCCATACAGAATCTTTCCAGATCCTTGATATGCTTTGCCTGCTCTTATGGACTTCCCTCTTGGCCCTTGCATTGGAACCAGTGCTATGGTCAAATGACATGAAAACAGAGCTCTCTGGCCACGCACACAGGTGGTGGATTTGGCATCTCAAAACGGAAGCAGATGCAGAAATATAACATCATACCTACTGTCAAATATGGTGGTGGATCTTTGATGTTATGGGGTTATTTATCTTCCACTGGTCCCGGGGCCCTTGTTAAGGTCAACGGCACCATGAACTTTACCAAAACCTGGTTGATCAAGGAAAATACACCCCTGCTCTGTGTCAGGCAACCCCTGGGCCCTCTCCTTCTCAGCCAGCCAGGCAGGCCTTCAGCTCTCAGCCTTGAGTTAGGACATAACAACCCTTGCAGAGGAGAGAGCAGAAGAGAGGAGAGCTACAATGACTCAGTCAGCTAACAAGTCAGGGGGCTGAGAGGTGCATATCCCCGCCCCAGCGCTTACAGGACTCCTCCCAACCCAGGAGGGAGGCTTTGTTAGCCTGGTAAGGCTGATGTCAGACCACTTGAATGCCACTTGACTGAGAGTGCAGAGAAAGGGAACCTCTGTGTTCTGTTAAAGCCTCACCTCTCATTATCACAGAGCTGATATGCCCTAACTACTAGTCACGTGTACACTGAGTGTACAAAACATTAAGAACACCTTCCTAATATTGAGTTGCACCCCCTTTTGCCCTCAGAACAGCCTCAATTCGTCGGGGCATGGACTCTACAAGGTGTTAAAAGCGTTCCACTGGGATGCTGGCCCATGTTGACTCCAATGCTTCCCACGGTTGTGTCAAGTTGACTGGATGTCCTTTGGGTGGTGGGCCATTCTTGATACACACGGGAAACGTTTGAGCATGAAAGACCCAGCAGTGTTGCAGTTAATGACACACTCAAACCGGTGCGCCTGGCACCTACTACCATACCCTGTTCAAAGGCACTTCAATCTGTTGTCTTGCCCGTTCACCCTCTGAATGGCACACATACAAAATCCATGTCTTAATTGTCTCGAGGCTTAACAATCCTTCCTTAACCTGTCTCCTCCACTTCATCTACACTGATTGAAGTGGATTTAACAAGTGGCATCAATAAGGGATCATAGCTTTCACCTGGATTCACCTGGTCAGTCTATGTCATGGAAAGAGCAGTGTTCTTAATGTTTTGTACGCTCAGTGTATGTTTACCAACGAAAGAATGAGCGGCAACCACGCAGGCCGTATCCACGAAAGTCACAAAGCTACTGTGAAAACACCATTGTGACACTGTCCAAAAACCCCCAGCCGTTGATATGAAGGAGTGAACAGAGTATGACTGGAGAGCAGCTCCTCGTTGAGATGAGGAAACGTGTCTGGCAGGTAGAGAGAGGAGGAGAGAGGCAGAAAGGGAGAGGACAAAGGCCATCTCAATCAGCGGACCCCTATGTTTTTCATCTCCTTCTTTTGTGTAGCTGTCATCTTGGCCAGGAGCGGGTGGAGGTGGCGAGGAGGGAGCGGCGGGGGCTTGGGGTAGCGTAAGGTAATCCTTTAAGTGGGAGACTTTAACTCTCTCGCAGAGTAAACAGGAGGGAGGTGGAAGGGGCATTGTTGATGGCTAATGTTACAGAACTGCAGGAGCACCCCAGGGCATTGTGTGGGTGCGTTAGACAAGCAGTGTGTGCATGTGTGTGTGTGAGGGGTGGGGGCGGTGGGGGGGTTCGTGTATGTGTGTGTGTTTATGTGTGTGTGAGGGCCACTAAAGCCTTGTGACAGAATGCTAGTCTAGTGGCACAGAAAGGGGAACAGATGCCTCTCTACTAGGGCGAGTCAGGCCACTGCATTGGAAATATCACTGATCGCCTCCAAATTAAATTATGGACCTCCAACCGTCAATTTAGGGAATGTGTATGCGTGTGTGTGTGTGCGTGCGTGCGTGCGTGTGTGTGTGTGTGTGTGTGTGTGTGTGTGTGTGTGTGCGTGCGTGTGTGTGTGTGTGTGTGAGAGAGTATCCGGGTTAGGGGCACAGGGGTGAGCCCTCCAGCTGACGGTCAGTGAAGCAGGACAGGACAACACAATAACAGTCTTGTTAACGAGGCCACGCCATACCTCCCACCTGTTACCCAAAAACCTTCCCTGCACCCCCCCCTCCCCTGCCCTCGACTCTGGAGAGTGGTTCAAACCCCGCACCGACCGGGTGTTTCCCTGTGACGCCTCATTTGAGGCCCTCCTTCCTTCATTTAGCCCAGGGTACATTTATCTCTCTCCCTGTCAGGGAGGTTCACATCGTTTGCAAAGCTTCCTGTCTGCACACTGTAAACAGCACTCTCCCAGGATGATGTTTAGTCTGGTCTAGACTAACTCTGTCTGGAGAGGACAGGAGAGGCTGCCCCACTGCTGCTGCCTGTGCTGGTGGGGCTGAATGACAATAAGGAGACTGAATCCTGTATATACTTGTATTTTTCTTAGATTTCAAATAGAAAGAACAAAAAACACATACTGATACACACACACACACACACACACACACACACACACACACACACACACACACACACACACACACACACACACACACACACACACACACACACACACACACACACACACACACACACATTCAGTTATCATCTCAATCATAGCATTAGGTTTTCAGTGATAAAGATATCACAGTGAAATGTACTACATCGCCGAGGGCTTGGGAAAATACTATTTGTCCACCTGTAGAACGAATCTATTCAAATGATCTTGCTACCCTCAGGCCCTTTGAGATGGTTGCTGTCTGTCTTATAAACAGTGAGAAGAGATAGTATTGACAAGAGTTATTGTTTAGATTTTTTAACCACGCTGTACAAAAATACCATTCAAATCTCGAGCCATGTGAATACAAATACAGTATAAAACATTTTGAAGCGCTAACCAGCATTGGCCGACATCCGCATTCTGCATCATTTTACGACTGGAGACTTTGACAGAATCTTTTTTAATACCGCACAGATGATCGAAATGACAGGCTACTTTGACCAGCCAGGTCACCTGTGATACAAGTCATTATTAGAAGTCCCTCCATGTATGAGGACGTCGGAAAATGACATGGAAACCGGCCACTAGGGGCAACAGCGAGCACTGTTACCTTCAAGTAGGTTTTGGGTTTCGCTAAGGTGTTGTGGACGAGGATGGGCGTAGCATCTGCCTCTGGTGCCGAAGGTTGCATGTTGAAATGGAGTGATAGAAAGTTGTTTTCAGCCCAAGCTATGTCTTCCAATGGTGCGACTGCTGTCGGCATCCAAAGATTATCCAACTTGAATAAACGCTTGGAGGTAAGGATGACAGTAGTGGTGTAGTCTACGGTGAGACGGATATCACTTATTATTGATATCTACGTAGCGCGTTGATGTGAATCACACTGCTGCGCTCTCGTTTAGCTATTTGCACCGTATGGATTGTGGCTGTTGTGGATGGCTGATCACAAATCTAAATGTGTATTTCAAACCAGTAATGGTTGAATACAAGATGTTTACCCTGCCTATCAATCATTGTATTTTAACCAGTGGACAGCCAGTGAATGATACATTCTTGCAACAGCTGCATAGTGTGGATCGCAGCCTATGGAATAAAAATGGGGCTTTTATTGCTCAATCTAATTAATGCTGATAAAATAAATCCATAGGCCTAATGGACACATGCACAAACTCGTACACGTTTGGTAGACTTAAAGGGACAATCTGTAGTTACTACATACATTTGTGGATTTATAAATGATGTACAATACCAATCAAAAATGTGGACACACATACTCATTCAAGGGCTTTACTTTTTTGACAGTTTTCTACATTGTAGAATAATAGTGAAGACATCAAAACTATGAAATAACACATATGGAATCATGTAGCAACCAAAAAAGTGTTAAACAAATCAAAATATATTTTATATTTTATATTCTTCAAAGCAGCCACCCTTTGCCTTGATGACAGCTTTGCACACTCTTTGCAGTCTCTCAACCAGCTTCACCTGGAATACTTTTCCAACAGTCTTGAAGGAGTTCCCACTGCTGAGCACTTGTTGGCTGCTTTTCCAACTCATCCCAAACCATCTCAATTGGGTTGAGGTCGGGTGATTGTTGATGCCAGGTCATCTGATGCAGCACTCCATCACTCTCCTTCTTGGTCAAATAGCCTTTACCCAGCCTGGAGGTATGTTAGGTCATTGTATAGTTGAAAAACAAATTGTAGTCCTGCTAAGCGCAAACTAGATGGGATGGCGTATCACTGCAGAATGCTGTGATTCACGCAGTCTCCTTGAACAGTTGATGTTGAGATGTGTCTGTTACTTGAACTCTGTGAAGCATTTATTTGGGCTTCAAATTCTGAGGCTGGTAACTCTAATGAACTTATCCTCCGTAGCAGAGGTAACTCTGGGTCTTCCTTTCCTGTGGCAGTCCTCATGAGAGCCAGTTTCATCATAGCTCTTGATAGTTTTTTTGCTTCTTTACTTGAAGAAGTTCTTGAACTATTCCGCATTGACTGACCTTAATGTCTTAAAGTAACGATGGAATGTCGTTTCTCTTTGCTTATTTGAGCTGTTCTTGCCATAATATGTACTTGGTCTTTTACCAAATAGGGCTGTCTTCTGTACACCACCCTTACCTTATCTAAACACAACTGATTGTCTCATATGCAGTAAGAAGGAAAGAAATTCCACAAATTCACTTTGAACAAGTCACACCTGTTAATTGAAATGCATTCCAGGTGACTACTTCATGAAGCTGGTTGAGAGAATTCCAAGGGGGGCAAAGGGTGGCAACTTTGAAAAATCTCAAAACTATATTTGTTTAACACTTTTTTGGTTGCTACATGATTCCATATGGGTTATTTCATAGTTTTGATGTCTTCACTATTATTCTAAAATGTCGAAAATAGTAAAAATAAAGAAAAACCCTTGAATGAGTAGGTGCGTCCAAACTTTTGACTGGTACTTTATATTAATGTAAATATATAATTTAATGTAGTAGAAAGCGATGGGTTAGAAGAAGCCCACGTAACCAACCCATAAAGTAAAATGTAACATCCATATATGGCCAGCTATGTAAACTTTAACACTGATTTATCCTGCAATAGATGTCGTTCAATTGGTAACATACATTTTTGTCTTCTTCTAATGCCTCTTAAGGGGAAAGTAATCTAAAAGTAACTGAATGTAATCAGATTAAGTTACTGAGTTTGGGTAATCCAAAAATTATGTAACTGATTACAATTTTGGACAGGTAACTAGTAACTGTAACGGATTACATTTAGAAAGTAACCTACCTAATCTTACCCTTAGCTTAACCATTCGGAGTTAATGCCTAACCTTAAGATTTCAGAGTTAATGCCTAAACTTAACCCTAACCTTCAAAATTCGAAGTTAATGCCTCAACCTAACCTTAAACACGTCAACATTTGACGTTTAAGAAACAAGGATGAACGTCTAATTCTGACATGAGACTGTGAGAGCTTTTTGGCTTTGACAGTGACAAACTGAATCTGACATCAATAAAAATGGACCTTGTCTTGAATCCATCAATAGCCTAGGCCTAGGTGTGTGAAGACACACATATTGTAGGCTACAATATGAGGAGGAAATAATAGTCCTAAAAATGCTTTCCAGTTTCACTGACTCACCCAATGATGCACATTTTACTCACAGTGTTGGCTGATGCGTTTGTGCCAAAAGCCTATATCTCTCTCTTGTTTTACTTTGTAATAATATTTGGAAGTTGATCAAATATTTTGGTAGCCTACAGCAGACAGATTAGTCTGATCTTTTCAGTAGGAGCCATTTGCTTTCTAACCTGTGTTTTCCCGTGATTGTATTTGAAATATTGGTAAAGGCCTGTTTTGTCTGCATTGACAGATTTTGCCAGACTGTAGGCCTTGGTATTGGGCTACACACAATCCACAGCCAGGCATTTTTTTTTAGGAAGCTGTTGATCCTCTGTAGCCTTCTCGTGGTTTAGTAGGCTACTGTGAATTATTGAATTTCTTTCTGAACAGACAAAGGTAATTCTAGAACTTTGGCAAATTTATTTCAATTCATCAGGGGCGCTGCAGCTCTTTCCGAACACTTCGCGCAGCTACGATTCTATAACGAAATAAAGGATTAAGTGCAACGCTGGAGAGATGAGAGTTGCAGGCTCATGTCTATCAGAGCAGAGGAGAGAGATCATAGAAAGTGAATCTCATTCTAGTTCTGTGAGAGATTACAGGCGCGCTTCTCACACAGCCACGGCCACGCATTGGTCTCACACACACAGGCAAAAATGATAGGCCAACCATAAGCCCGGGCCAGCCCATGGGGGGGAATTAACAAAGAGTGAACTCGAATGAACTTTGAACACTTTTATTATAATTTTTACACTGCTAAATAAATGCTCTATTTACCAGAGGTACCGGATCCGGCCAAATAGGTCCCGTAATGAAAAAGTTCAAACTGGAGAGGTGAGGGATCCTGTTCCGGCTGGATCCGGCTCAAATTAAGCACTGAATGAGCTGACATTTCGGTGAGCGGCTTCTCATGTGTGTTACAAACCACACCCTTCCTTATTATCCCTACCGCGCTAGAAGTTCAAAACGTTGCTAGGGACTGTAGGCTCTATCGATGTTCAAAATAATGACTCTCAAATGTCAACCCATTGATGTTGGGCTAATGCACGTTTTCACGGCAATTCCGGATGGGGGGGATTTATGGCCTATCAATCTAATTAGAGTGTTTGAACTTGTAAAGCGGCTGCGTGGGATTTGTTGGATTATCGTCAGGTGTGGTTTCGTTGCATCCGATGACGGTGTCCGCGATAAGGCAACGCAATGAGCCGCTTGTGGATGTGACGGGTTTAAATGCAGTTCCACCTCCAACACCGCCAAAACAACCGCTATGCGGATGTCAATCCGATTGAATCTAGTCCGAAATATCTATAATTCAAAGATGAACAAATAGATATTTCACGTCTTATCCACTCAGTATTCAAAACATTAAGAGTGTATTTAAACATTTCCGTGACCTAGACTGACCAGTTGAATCCAGTTGAAAGCTATGATCCCTTATTGATGTGACTTGTTAAAATCCACTTCAATCAGTGTAGATGAAGGGGAGCAGACAGTTTTAATAAGGATTTATAAACCTTGAGACAATTGAGACATGAATTGTGTCTGTGTGCCATTCAGAGGGTGAATAGGCAAGACAAAAGCTTGATGTGCCTTTGAACGGGGCATGGCAATAGGTGCCAGGCGCATTGGTTTGTGTAAAGAACTGCAACGCTGCTGTGTTTTTCCACACTCAACAGTTTCCTGTGTGTGTCAAGAATGGCCCACCACCCAAAGGACATCCGGCCAACTTGACACAACTGTAGGAAGCATTGGAGTCAACATGGGCCAGCATCCCTGTGGAACACCTTCGACACCTTGTAGAGTCCATGCCCCAACGATGTGAGGCTGTTCTGAGGGCAAAAGGGGGTGCAACTCAATATTAGAAAGGTGTTCTTAATGTTTTGTACACTCAGTGTGTATGTCTTATTACACAAATCACATCATTGGGAGCCCCCCTCACCTCTCGGATTCAGACACATTTCCGTTGAATGCATTCAGTTGTGCAACTTACTAGGTACGTATCACTACTTGTGTGTCATTCTGTAGATTATATTCACACAATCGATGTGAATTTATGGCATTGTTTATTGAACAAATGGCTGTTTAGATTAGAGGTCTTTAATGAGAAAACCTCTATAACTAGACTGGTAAAACACTGGACGGGGAGTTGAGAGGAAAAGAGTGAATGAGTGAGAGAAAGAAAGAGTGAGAAGAAGCAGTGGAGAGAGAGAGAGAGAGAGAGAGAGAGAGAGAGAGAGAGAGAGAGAGAGAGAGAGAGAGAGAGAGAGAGAGAGAGAGAAAGCCTTATTTTGAGTGAGAAAGAGAGAGAGACAGAGAGAGATTCATGCGCTTAGCTATGTCTGCTAAGAGAATAGTCTCCCCATTCATTTTTAAATGTCCTCCACAGTCCCCTGCACACAGTTCATTACAGCCAGCCTGGCCATTCCCCAGCCCATCAGACCCAGGCTCCTCACACATAACAGAACAGAAGAACCGACCCAGACTACAGTCACAGCAGAGCCACCACTGGAATATGCCTCCATCAGGACCAATTATGGCCCTAAAATGGACCTATATCTGTTTACCGAATGAAAGGTTTTGTGGAGAGGTAGGGGGTGTTAGGGGAGTAAGGGGGAAGGAAGTAAAGGGAGGGATATTTTTTGAACTTACTCATAACACCCATTTATCACTATGTGTTTCTCTCCATTTAATTTATATTTATTCTTAGGCAGATTAAGGCGTGCTCCTGTAAGCCAACCCACTTGATCGGCACGCACACACACAAACACACACACACGCGCACACACAGACACACGCACGCACACACGCACTGAGGTATTTAACCGAAGGGATTTCCTCCCTCTGCCCTCACAACACACAGGGTTGTTTTCTGGGGCACTGGTGCCGGAGAGGGACACCTCCACCTCCAGCCCACCAGGATCAACAACACAGGATGAGGAGGAGGGGGAAGGGGAGGGGGTGATGGGGCCAGGACCCATATTTTTCACATTGCTGGCTCTGGGTTTAACCGCTAGGCTACCTGCCACCCAATCTGTCTAGTGTTTCAGATTTATTTATGAAATATTACCTACAACGAATTACAATATGAAGAAAAAAAAAAAGATTGGACAGCTCAGTCAATGAGACTCGCACATACACTTGGATATTGAAATGAGCTCCTACATGTGGACAGTGGGGCAGACTGCCCGAGCCCATCTGCACCAAGTCAAATAGTATGGATGGATCCAGGATTGGAAACGTACAATGGAACTACTAGGGCACTTTAGAATAACAGAAATAAATGCAGTCATTTCTGTCCTTTGCTTTGTTACTATATTCCTACTATTTTTGTTGTTAGCTACCTAACAAGCTAGCTAGTTACTGCTGCTACCTATATCAATCAACAACAGCTATTCGTTTTCCTCTTGACATAAACATTTCAGCTACAAACCACAGAATTTAAAATAGAAGGGAATGGCGAGATGATTGCTTTGTGGAGCATCTGCTTTGGCTTGCTTTCTTGTTGGCTAGCCTGCTAGCTAAGTTAGCCTCGATAGCTAATGCATGCTAACCTTAGCATACTACTTCTAAACAGCCAGCAGGCCAACTCTTACAAACCACATAATTTGAAATAGAAGTGACTGGCAAGATAGTTTTTGCATAGGCGTTGTCCTTTTTTGCTAACACCAGCTGTGGATTGCTTGGCGTGCTAGCTAGCTTCCTTGTGTGTACTCCTGAGCTCATATCTCCACTATTCTTCGAGAAGGATCCTCCCCACCGGAGAATTTGGAAAAAAATGTAAAGCTGCTGGACCAATCACAAACGTGTATGTCTCGGCCAAAGAGGATGAGGTCATTATCCAAGCAAACACGTTTGAGAGGAGGTTTAACTGAGTTTTCTCTCAAATTTATGCTTTGGCAACAACTACAAGTAAAGGATGAGTCAACAACATTATTTGGGTATAAGCAAACTGAATATGAGCTTTTAAAAGTTCAATGGACAGTTACTTTAAAAAGGCCAGACACAAGGGAACACGTTTCTGTTTCACAAGAGCAGGTGAGAACACAGCCCACCACAAACTTAAATGCATACACACACACTTGTGCATGCTTGCACGCACGCATGCACACAAACACACTCACTAGCAGGCCCAAGATCAGCCAATTCCCTCAACACATTCAAACACCAACTCAAAGCAGTGCTTCAAAAAGCCATTAGAGTGCTCATATAAGCAGGCGTGCTGATGAAAGCTCATAAAGCCAGCTATGTAAATAAAATAAATGAAAACCCAGTAGACGGAGCTGAGAAGAAAGAGACCCCTTGGGATTTATTGTTTGTGAAGGGCTGCTCCATTAACTTCCAACTCAGAGCTGGCTGCTGCGGGTCCCCTTATTGATGTGTCTCCTATAGCACCTTCCAATGCCTGAAAAAACCCATCCTGCCAGCACTGTCTTGCAGTTCGCTGACCTGAAAGAGCCGAGGAAGAAGAAAAGGAGGTGAGAAACACACACACAGAGGCTGACCCGTTCACACACACTACACACACATGCTACTACATAAGAAAGTGCATGACACAAACACAAGTGCACATGTACACAGCAACTAACACTCTGATGCCATAACGGCGACCACACTAATCAAGAGGATTTTCCGCATGAGGCGGCGAATGACAGCGGTAGAAGGTCAAAGGCAGCTCACGTCTTGTCACCGGGTGGAAGCTGCTGGCTAGTAATGAACAGGTTCAGGGCTAACGGAGGAGAGTGTGACCTCGCTGTAAACGGAACACAACTCTAAACAACCTGCTCAAATTGTCCAATTCTCTCTCCCTGTTACTTTTAACACAAACAAACTACCACACACACACACACACACACACATAAGCACACACACAGAAGCACATAAACACACACATATGCATGCAAACACACACGCACACACAAACATGCACACAGAGGAGTCCTTTGAAGACAGGAGTCTAATGGCAGTTAGACATACAGTGCCTGCGGGAAAAGTATTCAGACCCCTTGACTTTTCCACATTTTGTTATGTTACAGCCTTATTCTAAAATGTATTCAATTGTTTTGTTTCCCTCATCAACCTACACACAATAAACCATAATGACAAAGCACATTTCTGAAAAAGGAAAAAAAAAATATATGAAATATTACATTACAAGTATTCAGACCCTTTACTCAGTACTCTGTTGAAGCACCTTTGGCAGTGACAACAGCCTTGAGTCCTCTTGGGTATAATGTTACAAGCTTGGCACACCTGTATTTGAAAGAGTTTCTCCCATTCTTCTCTGCAGATTCTCTCAAGCTCTGTCAGGTTGGATGGGGAGCGTAGCTGCACAGCTATTTTCAGATCTATCCAGATATGTTTGATCGGGTTAATTTCCGGGCACTGGCTGGGCCACTCAAGGACATTCAGAGACTTGTCCAAAGGTGCGTTGTCTTGGCTGTGTGCTTAGGGTTGTTGTTCTGTTGGAGGGGGAACCTTCACCCCAGTCTGAGGCCCTGAGCGCTCTGGAGCAGGTTTTCATCAAGGATCTCTCTGTACTTTGCTCCATTCATCTTTCCCTCGATCGTGACTAGTCTCCCAGTCCCTGCCGCTGAAAAACATCCCCACAGTGTGATGCTGCCACCACCATGCTTCACTCTAAGCGGGCTGTCATGTGCCTTTTTACTGAGGAGTGGCTTCTGTCTGGCCACTCTAACATAAAGGCCTGAGTGGTGGAGTGCTGCAGAGATGGTTGTCCTTCTGGAAGGTTCTCCCATCTCCTCAGAGGAACTCTGCAGGTCTGTCAGAATGACCATTGGGTTGTTGGTCACCTCCCTGACCAAGGTCCTTCTCCCCCAATTGCTCAGTTTGGACGGGCACCCAACTTTAGGAAGAGTCTTGGTGGTTCCAAACTTCTTCCATTTAAGAATGATGGAGGCCACTGTGTTCTTGGGGACCTTCAATACTGCAGAAATATTTTGGTATCTTTCCCTGGATCTGTGTCTCAACACAATCCTTTCTCGGGGCTCTACGGACAATTCCTTCGACCTCATGGCTTGGTTTTTGCTCTGACATGCACTGTCAACTGTGGGACCTCATACAGACAGGTGTGTGCCTTTCGAAATCATGTCCAATCAATTGAATTTACCACAGGTGGACTCCAATCAAGTTGCAGAAACATCTGAAGAATGATCAATGGAAACAGGATGCACCTGAGCTCACTTTCGAGTCTCATAGCAAAGGGTCTGAATACTTACGTAAATATGGTATTTATGTTTTTTAAAAAGCTGTTTTAGTTTTGTCACTATGGGGTATTGTGTATAGATTAATTTACAAAATTATTGAATCCATTTTAGAATAAGGCTGTAATGTAACAAAATGTGGAAAAAGTCAAGGGGGTCTGAATTCTTTCCGAATGCACTGTAGTTCCCTGTACATTTACCTGAGATGTCAAAATAGGTGCATTTACTATCTCTCAGGGAGGAAATTGCAGTGAGAACGCAGGGCTGAGTGTAACTGCATTTCCTAATGCTGGGGTGGATTGAAGGCTCTTGTATTGTGTATCCTACTATTTGGCTGATGGAAGTGGTGTGTGTTTGTATGACTAAGAGCCAATTTATGTTTGATCTGAAAATGTGGTCGGTAGGCTCCGTATGGAGGGTGTGACGCAATTGCGGAGCCTCAGGAGGCACGCGGAGGCAAAACTGAGCTCCGTATCGCATCGCCGTGCGCCTCCCACATTTTTTAACAATGCGCATGGCTCCGTATATGTGAGGGCGGGAGGTCCTGTATGAACACAAACTCACTTCCTTGACAACTTCCTTCACAACAGATCTGCTCATCAACCCTGTGCAGCTCCGCGAAGAAGTATGAATGCCATGACTTCTGCAGAGGTGATATCACCGTAAATGCTGCACGGCCAATGCAAACATCGGATTGACCATGCAGCGCCTTTAACTGTGTGCTCGAAAGAGTATATCAAACCACAAATCTCAAAGGTTTTTCTTTCCCCAGAATATGTTGGCGTGAATCATTCACAGTATATGTCACAAGGTCAAACCTTACCTAAACATCAGGTAGGACCAAAACCGGACCATATAGCCACACCATACACCACGGTATTACCATAACAGGCACTCGATGGCATGTTATTTATACATTGAGAGGATTACATTTCCCAGAGTCACGACTTTTACCCAATTTGTGTGCATAAAAGCGAGTTAAGGAAAGGGCTAAATGTTTTCTGTAGCGCTGGGTTTTGTGCGTCTATGGTTACCACGCCTGAAAATCAATCAGTCATGTTTAAGTGGGTGCTGAGAGAGAGGACGGCCATGACTTTATGACTTCATGTTAGGATAGGGGCCAGTAGGAGGCCAGGAACATTTCCTTCTCCACAAGTCAACCTCATTTACTATAAATGGACTCACGGGCTTAACCTAAAGGGTTCATTTTACCTGGAAAACATTTCCTGATAACATTCAGTTCCAAAGAAATGCATGAGTGCATGTAGAAAAGGGCAACAAAGGATAATCTCCAATCAATCTGCAGTGTATCAGCAGCAGACAATTGGTAGCACTGAATGTCTGATGTCTGTGGCTCTGGTAAAGTGGGGCATTCAGCAGGACCAGGTCTTAGTGTATAGGGCTGATATGTGAATTAAATAGACTGTGATAAGAGCGTCCTAGCAGACAGAAAAGGGACCCCACTCCCCCCGTGATACGGGGCTTCCCATGGCGTGGCATTTATTTTAATCTGGGTCCTGGACAACACACCTGCCTCATTCTGCTAAATAAATAAGCCTTGACACCCCCCCCCCCCAATAAGCCTTGTGCCCCCCCCCCCCATTACCCCCAATCCCATTTCCACCTCACCTTCCGTCCCACAACTCCCAGCCAGTCCCCCATCGCTCCAGTGCCCTGATTTATTTCTTCTCCCCATCAGGCGGAGAGATGGAGAGAGGGAGAACAGGGAGAGAGGGGGGAAAAATAGAAAAGTCTCATATCATCGGTGGGCCAAAGGTGACTACCCTGGGGAGAGAGTGGGAATGAAATTCTCCCAGTCCCATTTTACCAGCCATTCAAACCGCATTACTCCCAAGAAGGGAAACTTATAAAGCCTCTGCACTTGAACACATTTCTGTGTGTTTACGGGAGGGAGAGAGGGCCTGCTGTACTAACGCCTCAGTAATAGATTCCCAATTTAGCCTCTTTCTCTTTTTCTCTCCCTCTTTTCTACTTCCCTCCCTCCCTCTCTCTCCCTAGGTCCCTGCCCTCCCCTCTGGCTAGCCTAGCTGCAGAGGAAGTGGTAGTAGGGAAACTGTTTGTTTGTGTCTGGCCCTGACAGCACAAGCGGTTTCACTGATTACGCACTAACGTGTCTGACTTGGACTACACAGCACTACCATCGCTAGAGCGCCACCTCTGTGACAGATATAAACTTGTACCAGACTGCTCTACCACAACTCTAATAGTGTGTTTTACAAATTGGCTAATCCGTAAAGACTCTCGACGATCAAACTAAAGTTGACATGTCAATGGGAAATTCCTATGCGCTATGATGATGTCATTCTAATTGGGTTATTTTGACACCGTCCTGGTATGAAAAGGGGGTCTGGAACAGTCATATTATGGACCTATGTTTTGATATGTATAATATAATTAAGCAATAAGGCCCGAGGAGGGATGGTATATGGCCAATATACCAAGGCTAACAGCTGTTCTTAGGCACGACACAAATCCCCGAGGAGCCTTACTGCTATTATAAACTGGTTACCAACGTAATTAGGGCAGTAAAACAAAATGTTTTGTCATACCCACAGTACGGTCTGATATACCATGGCTTTCAGCCAAACAGAATTCAGGGCTTGAACCACCCAGTTTATAATACAGTATACAGTTTACATACAGTCGGAAGTTTACATACACTTAGGTTGGAGTCATTAAAACTCGTTTTTCAACCACTCCACAAATTTCTTGTTACGAAACTATAGTTTTGGCAAGTTAGTTAGGACATGTACTTTGTGCATGGCACAAGTAATATTTCCAACAATTGTTTACAGACAGATTATTTCACTTATAATTCACTGTATCACAATTCCAGTGGGTCAGAAGTGTACATACACTAAATTGACTGTGCCTTTAAACAGCTTGGAAAATTCCAGAATATTATGTCATGGCTTTAGAAGCTTCTGATAGGCTAATTGACATCATTTGAGTCAATTGGAGGTGTACCTGTGGATGTATTTCAAGGCCTACCAAACTCAGTGCCTCTTTGCTTGACATCATGGGAAAATCAAAAGAAATCAGCCAAGACCTCAGAAAAAAAATTGTAGACCTCCACAAGTCTGGTTCATCCTTGGGAGCAATTTCCAAACGCCTGAAGGTATCACGTTCATCTGTACAAACAATAGTACGCAAGTATAAACACCATGGGACCATGCAGCCGTCATACCGCTCAGGAAGGAGACGCGTTCTGTCTCCTAGAGATGAACGTACTTTGGTGCGAAAAGTGCAAATCAATCCCAGAACAACAGCAAAGGACCTTGTGAAGATGCTGGAGGAAACAGGTACAAAAGTATCTATATCCACAGTAAAATGAGTCCTATATCGACATAACCTGAAAGGTCGCTCAGCAAGGAAGAAGCCACTGCTCCAAAACTGCCATAAAAAACTGACTACGGTTTGCAACTGCACATGGGGTCAAAGATCGTACTTTTTGGAGAAATGCCCTCTGGTCGGATGAAACAAAAATAGAACTGTTTGGCCATAATGACCATCATTGTGTTCGGAGGAGAAAGGGGGAGGCTTGCAAGCTGAAGAACACCATCCCAACCATGAAACACGGGGGTGGCAGCATCATGTTGTGGGGGTGCTTTGCTGCAGGAGGGACTGGTGCACTTCATAAAATAGATGGCATCATGAGGGGGGAAAATTATGTGGATATATTGAAGCAACATCTCAAGACGTCAGTCAGGAAGTTAAAGCTTGGTCGCAAATGGGTCTTCCAACTGGACAATGACCCCAAGCATACTTCCAAAGTTGTGGCAAAATGGCTTAAGGACAACAAAGTCCAGGTATTGGAGTGGCCATCACAAAGCTCTGACCTCAATCCAGTAGAAATGTATGGGCAGAACTAAAAAAGTGTTTGCGAGCAAGGAGGCCTACAAACCTGACTCAGTTACACCAGCTCTTTTTTTCTTCTTTTTTTTAACCTTTATTTAACTAGGCATGTCAGTTAAGAACAAATTCTTATTTTCAATGACAGCCTAGTAACAGTGGGTTAACTGCCTTGTTCAGGGGCAGAATTACAGATTTTTACCTTGTTAGTTCGGGGATTCGATCTTGCAATGCTCTAACCACTTGGCTACTAGGCTACCTGTCAGGAGGAATGGGCCAAAATTCACCCAACTTATTGTGGGAAGCTTGTGGAAGGCTACCTGAAACGTTTGACCCAAGTTAAACAATTTAAAGGCAATGCTACCAAATACTAATTAAGTCTATGTAAACTTCTGATCCACTGGGAATGCGATGAAAGAAATAAACGCTGAAATGAATCATTCTCTCTACTATTATTCTGACACATTCTTAAAAATAAAGTGGTGATCCAAACTGACCTAAGACAGGGAATTTTTACTAGGTTTAAATGTCAGGAATTGTGAAAAACTGAGTTGAAATGTATTTGGCTAAGGTGGACGTGAACTTCCGACTTCAACTGTGTACATTTTGACAAAACATAGGTCTATAATATGAATGTTCCTGACCCCTTTTTACGTATTAGTTGATTAGGCCGGCCGTGTGCACTATATTTTTTATCGACACAGATACGTTTGAGTAAAAGTGAACTAATTATAATATTATGTGTAAATTCCACGAGACTGCTCACAGGCTATGATTAACTTGTGGACCTCTCCTATTTTAACCACTAAGTGGTCATTAGATATGATAGAAACTACTTTTAATTAGGTTACTATGTTACCTTTTGCTTGCAGGTCATTGGCTGCTTGAGGATACCAGTATACCGTGCGTGTTTTTTTCTCGATGGTTATACATTTCACTGTGCCAATTCCATGCATTTGAGTTAAAGATGTCATAACACACTGACCGTGATAGCAGAGGCCAACTCATCATCATCACCGCTAGTCTGTATTGTTGTGTGTTTGTTTGCGCGTGTGCGCGTCAGCTTGAAGCTGCGAGTGGTGGAACATGAACGTCAGCTAAATAATGTCCAAGGCCTTACAGAAAGCCACGTCTATGCCAGACTGATGATGTGGCATAGAGGGAATCACTGCAGGAGATTTTCTCTGAATACCTATTGGTCCTCAGAGACAAAGTCGAACGCACACAGATAACCTCTACTGTTTCTGTAGTATAATTATAAACCAATCACATTGTCTGTCCGTTGGAATACAACAGATGAATAATTGTTTTATGTTATGCATTTTTTTATTGTTAACAGGTATACACACAGCAAATTTACAGCCATTCATATTCATAGCATCCATAATGATAGTATTGTTTTTGTAGCCAGAAAGGCCACCGGCTTTGCACGCTTAAATCAATGACTTTGTCACACAGAGGCAGATCTGACTAGGTATCTCAATGTCCATGACCTCACACTGTTTGTATATGCTAGTAGTGTCAACACAATTTTTGAAATACATGTATTATCCATTGACAGTAAAGTATATGAGTATGCAGTAGATGAATACATGACCGCATTTCAATAAACAGAGTTGTGTTCTCTATGCATCTATTCTCCACTTCAAGCCATTTCTGAACACTCTCAGTAGGTCGGATCCATATAGGTCTCTATAAGCATTTACAGTGAATTCCAACATAAAAAAAAACAGAACCCCAAACAAAGTCAAACTCTGAGGTGTGCCATGTCAGATCAGAGAGACCCGGAGGCAGACAGACAGAGGGCTGTTGGTGCTGCTGCTGAGTGTGAATGGCTTTGGAAGCGAGGCGTTTAGAGTGGACCCCAGGCGACCGGCAGGGCCGTACGTACATCAGTGACAATAACAGGCCCCAGGCCAGTGTACAGCGCTCTGTGCCAACAGGAGGTGGCAGGTGAGACCTGGCCTGGAGTCAGAAAACACAGCACAGCTGGGACTAACACACCGTAGCAGCAACACCCAGACAGACCAGTGCCACTCAGGTGCTGTGACATAGACACAAATCCAACCTGCCAGTGACGAACACTGAGTGAAGCAGTCAAAATGTGAATTTCTCTTCTGAACAGCCGTGGAGAAAAACGAACAGGAACAAACAATAGGATTTCCGATAAGTTGGGAACTGATTGTGAGTAAGTATGAATAATACAACGTGGGCTGGGCTTTCCGACGAGATCATCCTTTCAATGTACTTTTCACACCTATACGTTTTCAATATTAACCTACAAAGGGAACACTAGATCTGCCCTTTGCTTTGTCTCATGCCCACAGCTTCAAAGTAAAACCAGGAAAGGCCTCTCCATCATCTTCTCCATCGGCACATCTCACATTCGTTCCTTTTGTTCTTCTTCTGAACAGAGGCTACACCAACGGCCTGTCCCCTCTTTTCTTGAGACCATAAGGGGGTATTTTAATCAGCCTCGTGTGCAAATGAAATGTCACGCCCTTTAATGTGAGAGCACTCAGGGAAATGTCGATTAAAATGTCAAGTGGTTGCGGGGATGTGGGACTGGGAGGGTTAATGTCATCTATGGTACAGTAAGCTGGATCGGGAGCCAGTGGGCATCCCCAACCTTCTACACAGACATACACACACAGTACAGTGGAGACACTGAGCCCGGGTCACAAATTCTGCACTACCCACCGCTCAATGACCTGCCACTTGCCCAGTTTGGTACACACACATTTTCTACTTTTGTACATACACACACACGTGTATGCACGCACATGCACGTACACAGAAACTCAGAGACTCACACAAAAGCCGAACCCAGAGATGGACATTTAAGTGCTTGTGCTTAAAATATAGTTATTATTTTTAGGAGTGGATTCATTATTCCGTGCAGGTTTCAGGTATGAGCTTGAAGTTGGGCGACTAGCAACTGAGACTTTTCATTTTTTGAAAGGTGATCTTCAGAAGAGAGGGATTATTTTCCTCTCTTGATATAATGGCCCACCTGTCAGGGACAGTTAGGGATGACGCAGCGGGGCGTCCAATCACTGACAGGTACAGTATCACCCAGTGAACAGCCTAGGAAAAACCTAGGAAAATAAGAACACAATAAGAACACAGTGTGCAATGCATCAGGATAAACACTCATAGCCCTATCCATGTCTTACTGATGACTGATCATGTGACTGACAGAAAGAGAGAAAGGGAGAGAAACAGGCTGGAGGAGAGAGAGGGGGAGACAGGAGGGAAAAAGGGATGGAGAGAGAAATAAAGAACGAGAGAGAGGAGAGAGGAGAGAGAAAAGAGGTGAGAAAGAGAGAGAAAAGAAGAGAGAACAAGAGAGAGGTGAGAGCTTCACAATCAATTTGACATACTTTTGAATCATTTGGACATGATGAATGAAAAATACTAATATCGGTCCCATGACTTGAATGGGATTTATGCCACAAATGCTAAAACATTAGCATGTGGAAAGGAAACATAGACAGCTTACAGTGAAACCAACCATGAAGGAAACCACTCATTTGGGTGAACTATCCCTTTAACTGTATGGCAGACTGGACTGTCAGCTGCAATTATGCGCCTCACACTTCCTGGACCATCTTGGTAACTTATTTCCCCTCTCCCTCTCTCCCTCCTTCTGGTCCCCGCTTCAAATATTCCCGGCGAATGTAAACAGGCCACCGCCATCTCCTTGTCAGCTTAGACATCCATATAATGGGAGACTTGCCTTCCACATTTGGAGGCTATTTTCGGCAAAGAGATGGGCCAGCCTGAACCTCTCTCCCTTGCTCCCTCTCTTATTCCATCCCCCTCTCCCCGTCTCCTGCCCTCTTGACCACATTACGGGACAATTATCTCAGTCTAGTCGGAGAGGGCAAGGAGGGTTAAATTGAATAGCCATTGGCTGTCACTGATTGCTTTTTTAGATTTATTAGATTACAAATTAGATTGGAGGACTTGGCGGTGGTCTTGTGTACGCTGGTTTCTCCAATGTGAACTGTCCTTCCTCCCAGCAGTGTGCTTTGGGTGACCTTCCCTGACTGGGCCATGTCAGACAGAGTGAGTGGCTCGTTAGGGCTTATCAGAGAGGAGCTTAACGATGGCAGGCCCATTCAGTACTAAACATGGACACACACACACACACACACACAGACAACCAGACACTGCTGCTGCTCCTCATCAACGTATCTCGGACTCATACGCACACGTGCACACACACACACACACGTGCACACGTGCACACACACACACGTGCACGCACACACACACACACACACACACACACACACACACACACACACACACACACACACACACACACACACACACACACGCACATCAGTGTCCGCCTTGTTGCGGCATCAGTCTCCTCCTGTATAAGTGGGTACTGATGTAGAGAAACATATTGATTAGCATCATGAGGCCAGGGCGATTGTTCCTCTGTCCCCCTGTTCTCTAGAGTCCAGAAGAATAACAGGGCCACACAAGCATGTGTTAACCTCTACTGCTATACTGTAGTGAAGGGCCCTCTGCTCCCCCAGCCGCTGCACAGCCAGGAGGGGAGGGGAAGAGAGGAGAGGGGAGCTTTAAGGGCAACACAACCCTTAGGACTCTAATCTAGCCCTGCCTGTAGTGTGGTGGGTAGAATCTGATCCCGTAGCGGCACCCTGGGGGAAAAACAAACATTTAGCCATGATGGAAAAACACATATGGGGAGCCAATCCCAGCTAAAGTGCATTTATGCATATTAGCACAGCCCTAGCCTGGTCTCTCTCCAATTGAATCATATAATCTTCTAACTAGCCAACTGTGGAGGCAGGCAGGCCATCCTCTGGGCCATGGCCAGATGTAACAGGGACTATTATTATCTCCAGGTCCCAGTGTGTCAGCTCTCCTCTCCCTCTCCATACGGATGATACCGGGGACAGGATACTGGCTCTCAGCTATATGGGCACTCATATCTGGGCCTGCATGCACTCTCCCCTCGCCTCCCTACATTAGGTTACATTATCAGCTGATTCACAGAGATTTCACGGATGAATGAAGCTGTTTGGCTGCATCGGCAACATTAGACTTTCTCTTTCTCTCTCTCTCTCTCTCTCTCTCTCTCTCTCTCTCTCTCTCTCTCTCTCTCACTCTCTCTCTCTCTCTCTCTCTCTCTCTCTCTCTTCGCTCTCTCTCTCCATCTCATCCCCCCACTCTCTCTCTCTCTCTTTCTCCATTTTCATGGATACAAATTCTGGGCATGGGAGCGGTGAAGGGATAGATTATTCCCCCTCTCCTCTCCTCTGCCCTTCTAATGAAAATATCATTGGGAGCAAGCAGGCCCTCACCTCACAGAACATTCTCCAGGCGATTTAAGAGTGAGAGAGAGAGAGAGATGGAGGGATTGATGGGGAGAAAAAGAGAGAATGAGAGGAAAAAAGTGAGATAGAGAAAGGGAAGGGTAACAAGGATAGAGTGAGAGAGTGAAAGAGAGAGAGAGAGAGAGGGGGAAACCAGACCCGGGTATAGTGTTCGTTCCACTCTATTTTGAGCCTACTGTCAAAATGAATTTCACATCTTAATATGGAGAAAGTGCTTACTCTCTGAAATAACAAAAAAAAAGAGAAGGTGGGTATGGGAGGGGGAAGAGGGTGGAAGGGGGTTGGGGTTGGTGAGGGGGATAACAATGTGAGGGTATAATGCTGACAGTAAAATAAAGAGGAGTGAAAACTCAATTAAAGGCTGAGAGCTGACAGGGCTGGTGGTAGCCTGCAGGTGGAGAGAGAGGGGGACAGATAGTGGGGATGTGGACGGGGACTCTCCTGCCTTAATGAGGCTTGCCTCAAGGCCTGACTCACTGCAAGACTGCATGACTGCATGGCTGACTGGATGACTGGCTGACTGACTGACTGACTGCATGGCTGACTGCTGACTGGCTGCGTGGCTGACTGGCTGATGGTAATCCACTGCTAGGGAAACTCTGGACCAGTGTTGGGGGTAGCATGTTACAAAAGTAACACATTAAGTAATCTGATGACTTATTATGAGTAACTGGTAATGTAACCCATAACTTAAAAAAAATGGGTAATATCATAGTTATTTTGTCAAGTAACCCGTGAATCACATCACTACAGGGTGAGTGTTTTCATGATCCCATCTCGACTTGTTTCCTCATTTAGTTCTCGATTGACCAGAGAAAGTCTGTTTGGATAAATGTCATGACAGCTGCTTACCATAAAAATGGATAGAGGGTGCACATCTGATCTTGGCCACTGATCACTTCTGTGATAGGAAAGCCAATAGAGGGCTTCACTGTCTTCTTCATGATAGTAACTCAAAGCAATATAACAAGTAATATAACATGTTACTTTCCACGCCAAGTAATATTGTAACTTAAAGCATTACTTTTGTGACGTAACAAGTAATATGTAATACATTACTCTTTCAAGTAACTCTTCCCAACTGCTCTGGACCCACCCTGGCCTACACTTTAGCCATTGAGGAGATCAGATACACCTTAATAGTAGAACTAGAATGATTATATATCACCAAATAATGCTACAACTATACTGTTAATATACATAGGCCTAATAATTAAATCATTAAAATAATAGTGTGTGTCAAATAAAATAAAATTGTATTGGTCACATACACATATTTAGCAGATGTTATTGTGGGTGTTGTGAAATGCTTGTGTTCCTAGCTCCAACAGTGCAGTAATATCTAATTACACACAACAATACACGCAAATCTAAAAAGTAAACGAACGGAATTAAGAGATATAGAAATATTAGGACAGCAACGTCAGAGTCCGGAGTATAAATATATACAGTGCATTCGGAAAGTATTCAGAACCTTTCACATTTCCACATTTTGTTACGTTACAGACTTATTCTAAGATGGAAAAAAAATGATTTTTTCCTCATCAATCAACACACAATACCCCATAATGGGAAAACAGGTTTTCCAACATTTTTGCAAATTAAAAACAGAAATGCCTTATATATATCACTATTCAGATCTTTTGCTATGAGATTAGAAATTGAGCTCAGGTGATTCCGGCTTCCATTGAGATGTCTCCACAACTTGATTGGAGTCCACCTGTGGTAAATTCAATTGATTGGACATGATTTGGAAAGGCGCACACCTTTCTATGGAAGGTCCCACAGTTGACAGTGCATGTCAGAGCAAAAACCAATCCATGAGGTTGAAGGAATTGTCCGTAGAGCTCTGAGACAGGATTGTGTTGAGGCACAGATCTGGGGAAGGGTACCAAAACATTTCCGCAGCATTGATGGTCCTCAAGAACACAATGGCCTCAAAAATTCTTAAATGGAAGACATTTGTAACCACCAAGATTCTTCCTAGATCTGGCCGCCCGGCCAAACTGAGCAATCGGGGGAGAGGGGCCTTGGTCAGGGTGATGATCAAGAACCCAATGGTCATTCTGACAGAGCTCCAGAGTTCCTCTGTGGAGATGGGAGAACCTTCCAGAAGGACAACCATCTCTGCAGTACTCCACCAATCAGATCTTTATGGTAGAGTGGCCAGATGGAAGCCACTCCTCAGTAAAAGGCACAAGACAGCCCGCTTGGAGTTTGCCAAAAGGCACCTAAAGGACTCTCCGACCATGAGAGAAACAAGATTCTCTGGTCTGATGAAACCAAGATTGAACTCTATGGCCTGAATGCCAAGCGTCACGTCTGGAGGAAACCTGGCACCGCTCATCACCAGGCCAATACCATCCCTACGGTGAAGCATGGTGGTTGTAGCATCATGCTGTGGGGATGTTTTTCAGCGGCAGCGACTGGGAGACCTGTCAGGATCGAGGGAAAGATGAACAGAGGAAAGTACAAAGAGATCCTTGATGAAAACCTGCTCCAGAGCATTCAGGTCCTCAGACTGGGGTGAAGGTTTACTTCCCAACAGGACAACGACCCTAAAAGCACAGCCAAGACAACGCAGGAGTGGCTTCGGGACAAGTCTCTAAATGTCCTTGAGTGGCCCAACCAGATTCTGGACTTGAACCTGATTGATCATCTCTGGAGAGACCTGAAAATAGCTGTGCAGCGACACTCCCCATCCAACCTGACAGAGCTTGAGAGGATCTGCAGAGAAGAATGGGAGAAATTCCCTAAATACAGGTGTGCCAAGCTTGTAGTGTCATACCCAAGAAGACTCAAGGCTGTTATCGCTGCCAAAGGAGCTTCAACAAAGTACTGAGTAAAGGGTCCGAATAATTATGTAAATGTTTTTTTGTTATATACATTTGCAAACATTTCTAAAAAACTGTTTATGCTCTGCCATTATGGGGTATTGTGTGTAGATGGATAAGGAAAATAAACAATTTAATCAATTTTAGAATAAGTCTGTAATGTAACAACATTTGGAAAAAGTGAAGGGGTCTGAATGTGTGATGGTGTGATGGGATGTATAGACAATATGAAAAGTACATGAATAGAATAAGTAGTATAACTGAAGAATAGTATATGTACAGAAATAGTTAAATAGAATAGGCCTTGACTAGAATACAGTATATACATATGAAGGGGGTAAAACAGTATGTAAACATTATTAAAGTGACCAGTGTTCCATCGTTAAAGTGACCAGTGTTCAATGTCTATGTACATTGGGCAGCAGCCTTTACGGTGCATGGTAGAGTAACTGGGTGGTAGCCGGCTGGTGACAGTGACTGTTCAGGGAAGGGTACTGGGCGGGGGCCGGCTAGTGATGACTATTTAGCAGGCTGATGGCCTTGAGATAGAAGCCGTTTTTCAGTCTCACGGTCCCAGCTTTGATGCACCTGTACTGACCTCGCCTTCTGGATGATAGCGGGATGAACAGGCAGTGGCTCGGGTGGTTGAGGTCCTTGATGATCTTCTTGGCCTTCCTGTGACACCAGGTGCTGTAGATTTCCTGGAGGGCAAGCAGTGTTTTAAGTTTTAAGTTTTTTTATGTCACATGCACAAGTACAGTGAAATGCCTTCCTTGTAAACTCAAAACCCAACAATGCAATAATCAATAACAATGTAATACTAGAACAAAAAACATATGAGAAATAAGAAGAAATATGAAAAACACAATAAGTAAGTAATAAGTAAATAAGTAAGCTAGTAAGCATACTATATACAGGATCAGTTCCAATACCATATGTACGATGTGCAGAGACACTGGAGTGATGAAAGTAGATACAATATGTACAGTATAGGGGTAAGGTGACTAGGCAACAGGATATAAGATAAACAGAGTAGCAGCAGCATGTGTGTGTGTGTGTGTGTGTGTGTGTGTGTGTGTGTATGTAGAGTCAGGATAAATGTATGTGCATATTACGTGTGAGTGAGAAGATGGAGTGAGTGTGTGTGTAAGTGTGTAGGGCCCTGTTAGTGTGTATAGAGACAGTGTAAAAAAAAAGAAAAAAAGTTCAATAAAGATAGAAAGTTAAAATCAGATAGTCCGTGTAGCTATTTTGTTCGCTATTTATCAGCCTTATTGCTTGGAGCTGTTCAAGAGCCTGTTGGTGTCAGACTTGATGCACCGGTACCGCTTGCCGTGTAGAAGCAGAGAGAATAGTCTATGGCTTGGGTGGTTGGAGTCTTTAATGATTTTCCTGGCCTTCCTTCCACACCGCCTGATGCCATGGATGGCAAGGAGCTCGGCCCCAGTGACATACTGGGCTGTCCGCACCACCCTCTGTAGCGCCATGCAATCGAGGGTGGTGCTATTGACATACCAGGCAATGATGCATTTTCTAATACCAGGCAATGATGCATTTTCTAATGAAGACAGTGACGGAGGTGGTTAGCTCGTCAACGTTAATGGCGGAGTCTCAAAACACATTTCAGCGCTAGCAAAGCAGTCCTGCAACACAATCTCTGATTCTGGTGACCATTTCTCAGTGGAGTGAGTCACAGGTCCATCCTGTTTGAGATTGTAAACAGGAAGCAGGAGTATGGAGTCATGAGCTCATTTTCCAAATGGCAGATGAGGGAAGGCTTTGTATGCTTACTTGTGGGTACAATAACAGTGGTGCAGGACTTTATCGCCCCTAGTGTCATTTGAGATGTGTTGATGGAAGTTGGGCATCACGTGTCTTAATGATGCAAAATTAAAATGGCAGGCAACCAGAAAAGCAGCCTCTAGATGTAGGTGTTCTTGCTTGTTTATGTTCTTGTACTGTTCATTAAGTGCTAGCTTGTTCTTTTTTTGTCTTGAGGTGGAAAGTATACAACAATCCCGATAACAGCTGAAAACTCCCTCGGGAGGTAGAAGGGTTGGCATTTGACCATCAGGTATTCCAAGACGGGTGAACGGTGGCAAACCCCTCCTCCCCTTGATTTCCCCCTTCTTCACCACACTGTCTGTGTTGGTGGACCATTTCAGATTGTCAATTAAGTGTACGCCAAGGAACTTAAAGCTTTTCACCTTCTCCACTGTGGCCCCGTTGATGTGGATGGGGGCATGTTTTCTCTGCTGTCTTCTGAAGTCCATGACCAGATCCTTTGTTTTGTTGACATTGAGGGAGAGGTTATTTTCCTGGCACCATATTGCCAGGGACTTCACCACCTCCCTGTAGGCTGTCTCGTAATTGTTGGTAATCAGGCCTACCACTGTTGTGTCATCTGTAAACTTAATGATTGTGTTGGAGAAGGGCAAGGCCACGTAATCATGGGTGAACAGGGAGTACAGGAGAGGGCTCAACACGCACCCTTGTGGGCCCCCTGTGTTGAGGATCAGCGTAGGGGAGGTGCTTTTGCCTACCTTCACCACCAGGGGATGGCCTGTCAGAAGGTCCAGGACCCAGTTGCAAAAAGTGGGATTCAAACCCAGGGACCGATCTTAATAATGAGCTTGGAGGGTACTCTGGTGTTGAAGGCTGAGCTGTAGTCAATGAACAGCATTCTTACATAGGTATTCCTCTTGTCCAGATGGAATAGGGCAGTGTGCAGTGGCATGGCAATTGTGTCATCTGTGGATCTGTTGGGACGGTATACAAATTGCAGTGGGTCTAGGGTGTCGGGTAAGGTGGAGGTGTTATGATACTTAACTAGCCACTCAAAGCACTTCATGATGACAGAAGTGAGTGCTACGGGGCAATAGTAATTTAGTTGAGTTACCTTCACTTTCTTGGGTACAGGAACAATGGTGGAAATCTTGAAGCAAGTGGAGACAACAGACTGGGATAGGGAGAGATAGGGAGAGATTGGGATAGGGAGAGATTGAATATGCCCGTAAACACTCCAGCCAGCAGGTCTGACAATGCTCTGAGGAGGCAGCTAGGGATGCCGTTTGGACTGGCAGCCTTGCGAGGGATAACACGCTTAAATGTCTTACTCACATCAGCCACGGAGAACGAGAACTCACAGTCCATGGGAGCGGTGGTGGGCCAAGTTGGCAGTACTGTGTTTTCCTCGAAGTGAGAGAAAAAGTTTTTTAGCTTGTCCAGGAACAAGACGTTTTTTAGCTTGTCCAGGAACAAGACGTCGGTGTGGTTTCCCCTTTATAATCTGTGATTCAAAGTGTCGTGTCTGAGTCGTTGAATTGTAACTCCACTTTGTCTCTGTACTGACGTTTTGTCTGTTTGATTGCCTTATTAAGGAGGGCATAACTGGACTGTTTGTACTCATCCATATTCCCAGTTGTATTGAAATCTGTTTTCAGTTTTGTGCAAATGCTGCCACGGTTTTTGATTTAGATAGTTTTTAACCTCACTAGGGTAGGGGGCACTATTTTCGCCTCCGGATGAAAAGCGTGCCCAAAGTAAACTGCCTGTTACTCAGGCCCAGAAGTGTCACGTCCTGACCAGCAGAGGGCGTAATTGTGTTAGTTTGGTCAGGATGTGGCAGGGGGTTTGTGTGTGTTAAATGTTGTGTGGGTGATTGGACTCCCAATTGAAGGCAGGTGTGTTGAGTTGCCTTTGATTGGGAGTCCTCTATAGTAGTGTGTGTTTTTCTTTGGGGTTGTGGGTAGTTGTTTGTGAGCACTGCGTTTGTGAGCCTGCTACACTGTTGCCGTCGTGAGTATTTGTTTATTGTTTTGCCTGTGGATGCTTTACTTAAGTTTATTAAAAGAAACTATGAGTATCCACATTCCCGCTGCGCCTTGGTCCATTCTTGACGCCGGTTGTGACAGAACTACCCACCTCCAAAGGACCAAGCAGCGGACGAACGAGGAGGAAGGATGGACCTGGGAGGACAAGTTAAGGGAGCTAAGGGAACCCGAGAGGCAGCCCCAATAATTTTTTTGGGGGGGGCACAAGGGCTGTTTGACGGGGTGAGAAGGGAGCCCCAGGTCAGCTCCCCGCACTAGCCCTGAGGTGCGTGTCTCCAGGCTGGCACGTCCAGTACCAGCCCCACGCATCAGGCGTCTAGTGCGTCAGCCCAGCCTCGCCAATCAAGAGTCACCAGAGCTGCCCGCCAGTCAGGAGTCACCAGAGCTGCCCGCCAGTCAAGAGTCGCCAGAGCTGCCCACCAGTCAAGAGTCGCCAGAGCTGCCCGCCAGTCAAGAGTCGCCAGAGCTGCCCGCCAGTCAAGAGTCGCCAGAGCTGCCCGCCAGTCATGAGTCGCCAGAGCTGCCCGCCAGTCATGAGTCGCCAGAGCCGCCCGCTAGTCAGGAGCTGCCAGAGCCGCCCGCTAGTCAAGAGTCGCCAGAGCTGCCCGCCAGTCAGGAGTCGCCAAAGCTGCCCGCCAGTCAAGAGTCGCCAGAGCCGCCGCCAGTCAAGAGTCGCCAGAGCTGCCTGCCAGTCAAGAGTTGCCAGAGCTGCCCGCCAGTCAAGAGTCGCCAGAGCTGCCCGCCAGTCATGAGTCGCCAGAGCTGCCCGCCAGTCATGAGTCGCCAGAGCCGCCCGCTAGTCAGGAGCTGCCAGAGCCGCCCGCTAGTCAGGAGCTGCCAGAGCTGCCCGACTGCCCGGAGCTGCCAGAGTGGCCCGACTGCCCGGAGCTGCCAGAGTGGCCCGACTGCCCGGAGCTGCCAGAGTGGCCCGACTGCCCGGAGCTGCCAGAGTGGCCCGACTACCCGGAGCTGCCAGAGTGGCCCGACTGCCCGGAGCTGCCAGAGTGGCCCGACTGCCCGGAGCTGCCAGAGTGGCCCGACTGCCCTCCGGCCCAGCCCGAGTGGCCCGACTGCCCTCCGGCCCAGCCCGAGTGGCCCGCCTGTCCTCCGGCCCTATCCCGAGTGGCCCGCCTGTCCTCCGGCCCAGCCCGAGTGGCCCGCCTGTCCTCCGGCCCAGCCCGAGTGGCCCGAGTGCCCGCCTGTCCTCCGGCCCAGCCTGAGTGGCCCGAGTGGCCCGCCTGTCCTCCGGCTCAGCCCGAGTGGCCCGCCTGTCCTCCGGTCCAACCCGAGTGGCCCGTCTGCCCGGCGCAGCTATCGGCGCCACCGAAGTGGGCGACGCAGAAGGTGGAGCGAGGTCCACGTCCTGCTCCTGAGCCACCTCCAGGATAGGTGGGTTGGGGAGGGAGGGTGTAGCACAGTGCCGTCGTTGACGGCAGCCACCCTCCCTTCCCTCCCTTATTGTTTAGGGGGATATTTTTTGTTGTTTGGGGGTTTGTTTTTTCTTTTAGGTGCATTCCGGGGTCTGCACCTTGAGGGGGGGGGGGGGTACTGTCACGTCCTGACCAGCAGAGGGCGTAATTGTGTTAGTTTGGTCAGGATGTGGCAGGGGGTTTGTGTGTGTTAAATGTTGTGTGGGTGATTGGACTCCCAATTGAAGGCAGGTGTGTTGAGTTGCCTTTGATTGGGAGTCCTATATAGTAGTGTGTGTTTTTCTTTGGGGTTGGTGGCATCAAATCTAGGGTAGGTGGCACCAAATCGTCCCACCTACGTAACAGCCAGTGGAATCCTGTAGTGCGTTATTCAAATACCTTAGAAATGCTATTACTTCAATTTCTCAAACATATGACTATTTTACAGCATTTTAAAGACAAGACTCTCGTTAATCTGTCCGATTTCAAAAAGGCTTTACAACGAAAGCAAAACATTAGATTATGTCAGCAGAGTACCCAGCCAGAAATAATCAGACACCCATTTTTCAAGCTAGCATATAATGTCACAAAAACCCAGAAGACAGCTAAATGCAGCACTAACCTTTGATGATCTTCATCAGATGACACACCTAGGACATTATGTTATACAATACATGCATGTTTTGTTCAATCAAGTTCATATTTATATCAAAAACCAGCTTTTTACATTAGCATTTGACGTTCAGAACTAGCATACCCCCCGCAAACTTCCGGCGAATTTACTAACAATTTACTAAATTACTCACGATAAACGTTCACAAAAAGCATAACAATGATTTTAAAAATTATAGATACAGAACTCTATGCACTCGATATGTCCGATTTTAAAATAGCTTTTTGGTGAAAGCACATTTTGCAATATTCTAAGTAGATAGCCCGGCATCACAGGGCTAGCTATTTAGACACCCAGCAAGTTTAGCCTTCACCAAACTCCGATTTACTATTAGAAAAGTTTGATTACCTTTGGTGTTCTTCGTCAGAATGCACTCCCAGGACTTCTACTTCAATAACAAATGTTGGTTTGGTCCCAAATAATCCATAGTTATGTTCAAACAGCGGCGTTTTGTTCGTGCGTTCAAGACACTATCCGAATGGTAAATAAGGGTTATGAGCATGGCGCATTTCGTGACAAAAAAATTCTAAATATTCCATTACCGTACTTCGAAGCATGTCAACCGCTGTTTAAAATCAATTTTTATGCCATAATATTCCGACCGGGAATCTGCGTTTAGGTAAATAGACGAAAGAAAATAAAGCACAGGATCGACTCGTGCACGCGCCTAAGCCCATTATCCTCTTATCGGCCACTTGCCAAAAGCGCAAATGTGTTTCAGCCTGGGGCTGGAATGACATCATTCAGCTTTTTCCCGGGCTCTGAGAGCCTATGGGAGCCGTAGGAAGTGTCACGTTACAGCAAAGATCCTCAGTCTTCAATAAACAGAGGCAAGAAGAACAACAACTTGTCAGACAGGCCACTTCCTGCATGGAATCTTCTCAGGTTTTTGCCTGCCATATGAGTTCTGTTATACTCACAGACACCATTCAAACAGTTTTAGAAATTTTAGGGTGTTTTCTATCCAAAGCCAATAATTATATGCATATTCTAGTTACTGGGTAGGAGTAGTAACCAGATTCATTCGGGTACGTTTTTTATCCGGCCGTGTAAATACTGCCCCCTAGCCCTAACAGGTTAAAAGAAACTATGAGTATCCACATTCCCGCTGCGCCTCGGTCCATTCTTGACGACGGTTGTGACAAGAAGCTATGATATGCATATAATAGATTTGGATAGAAAACACTCTAAACTTTCCAAAACTGTTAAAATAATGTCTGTCAGTATAACAGAACTGATATGGCAGGCGAAAACCTGAGAAAAATCCATCCAGGAAGTGGGATTTTCTTTATTTTTGAAGTTTTCTATTGAATGCCATTACAGTATCCATTGACTTAGGACTCAAATTGCACTTCCTATGGCTTCCACTAGATGTCAACAGTCTTTAGAAATTGTTTTAGGCTTGTATTCTGATAAATGAGGGAGTAAGACCAGTCTGAATGAGTGGACCGTGCAGTGTCACAGAGGTTTTTCATGCGCACGACCGAGAGCATGCCTTTCTTGTTTTCCTTTTATGTTGACAAAGTTTTTGTCCGGTTGAAGTGTTATTGATTATTATGACTAAAAACAACCCGAGGATTGATTATAAACATCGTTTGACATGTTTCTACGAACTTTACTGATACTTTTCGGATTTTTCATCTGTCTGTTGGGACTGCCTTTGAGCCTGTGGATTACTGAACAAAACGCGCGAACAAAACGGAGGTTTTTGGATATAAAGAGGGAATTTATCGAACAAAACAAACATTTATTGAGTAAACGGGAGTCTTGTGAGTGCAACCATATGAAGTTCATCAAAGGTAAGTGATTCATTTTATCACTATTTCTGACTTGTGTAACTCCTCTACTTGGCTGTTACCTGTTTGTAATGATTTGTCTGCTGGGCGCTGTTCTCAGATAATTGCATGGTATGCTTTCGCCGTAAAGCCTTTTTGAAATCTGACACCGTGGTTGGATTAACAAGAAGTTAATCTTTAATTCGATGTATAAGACTTGTATGTTTTATGAATTTTTATAATGAGTATTTCTGTTTCTGAATTTGGCGCTCTGCAATTTCACTGGATGTTGGACAGGTGGGACGGTAGCATCCCACACCCCTAGAGAGGTTAATCGTCACAATGGGAACAACATCCCCTATACACTTCCTGATGAACTCAGTCACTGTGTCAGTGTATACGTCAATGTTATTCTCAGAGGCAACCCGGAACATATTCCATCTTGAAACATGGATTCCGATTGGTCAGACCAGCGTTGAACAGTCCTTACCATGGATACTTCCTGTTTGAGTTTCTGCCTATAGGAAGGGAGGAGTAGGATGGAGGCGCAATTTGATTTGCCGAAGGGAGGGCAGGGGAGGACCATGTAGCTGTCCTGGAAGGGAGAGTAGCAATGGTCAAGAGTTTTTGAAACATAAGTGACGCAGGCAATGTGTTGATAAAACTTCACTAGCATTTTCCTCAGATTTTCTTTATTTAAGTTCCCAGCTACAATATAGGTGGCATCAGGATATGCGGTTTCCAGTTTGATCAAAGTCCAGTATAGTTCCCTGAGAGTTGTCGTGGTATCGGCTTGAAGGGGAATATACACGGCTGTGATGAAGACCAAAGATAATTCTCTTGGGAGGTAACGCTGTCGGCAATTGATTGTGAGATTTCTTTCAATTTCTGTCGAAATTGTTGCAACCCCTATTACTAGCCTGTTCAACCTCTCTTTCGTCTGAGATTCCCAAAGATTGGAAAGCTGCCGCGGTCATCCCCCTCTTCAAAATTGCTACAGACCTATATCTATCCTACCCTGCCTTTCTAAGGTCTTTGAAAGCCAAGTCAACAAACAGATTACCGACCATTTCAAATCCCACCGTACCTTCTCCGCTATGCAATCTGGTTTCAGAGCTGGACATGGGTGCACCTCAGCCACGCTCAAGGTCCTTAACGATATCATAACCGCCATCGATAAGAGACATTACTGTGCAGCCGTATTCATCGACCTGGCCAAGGCTTTCGACTGTCAATCACCACATTCTTATTGGCAGATTCAACAGCCTTAATTTCTCAAATGATTTCCTCGCCTGGTTCACCAACTACTTCTCTGATAGAGTTGTGTGTCAAATCGGAGGGCCTGTTGTCCGGACCTCTGGCAGCCTCTATGGGGGTGCCACAGGGTTCAATTCTCAGGCCAACTCTCTTCTCTGTATACATAAATGATGTCGCTCTTGCTGCTGGTGATTCTCTGATCCACCTCTACGCAGATGACACCCTTTTGTATACTTCTGGCCCTTCTTTGGACACTGTGTTAACTAACCTCCAGACGAGCTTCAATGCCATACAACTCTCCTTCCTTGGCCTCCAACTGCTCTTAAATGCAAGTAAAACTAAATGCATGCTCTTCAACCGATCACTGCCCGCACCTGCCTGCCCATCCAGCATCACTACCCTGGACGGTTCTGACTTAGAATATGTCCACAACTACAAATACCTAGGTGTCTGGCTAGACTGTAAACTCTCCTTACAGACTCACATTAAGCATCTCCAATGCAAAATTAAATCTAGAATCGGCTTCCTATTTCGCAACAAAGCATCCTTCACTCATGCTGCCAAACATACCCTTGTAAAACTGACCATCCTACCGATCCTCGACTTCGGCGATGTCATCTATAAAATAGCCTCCAACACTCTACTCAACAAATTGGATGCAGTCTATCACAGTGCCATCCGTTTTGCCACCAAAACCCCATATATTACCCACCACTGCGACCTGTATGCTCTCGTTGGCTGGCCATCGCTTCATACTCGTCGCCTAACCCACTGGCTACAGGTCATCTATAAGTCTCTGCTAGGTAAAGCCCCGCCTTATCTCAGCTCACTGGTCACCATAGCAGCACCCACTCGTAGCACGCGCTCCTTCAGGTATATCTCACTTGTCACCCCCAAAGCCAATTCCTCCTTTGGCCACCTTTCCTTCCAGTTCTCTGCTGCCAATGACTGGAACGAATTACAAAAATCACTGAAGCTGGAGACCCATATCTACCTCACTAACTTTAAGCACCAGCTGTCACTTGGCTCGGTCATATCCTCACATGGTCTCTCCTATCATTGCTACGCAGACGACACACAATGAATCTTCTCCTTTCCCCCTTCTGATAACCAGGTGGCGAATCGCATCTCTGCATGTCTGGCAGACATATCAGTGTGGATGACGGCTCACCACCTCAAGCTGAACCTCGGCAAGACGGAGCTGCTCTTCCTCCCGGGAAAGGACTGCCCGTTCCATGATCTCACCATCACGGTTGACAACTCCCTTGTGTCCTCCTCCCAGAGTGCTAAGAACCTTGGCGTGACCCTGGACAACACCCTGTTGTTCTCCACTAACATCAAGGCGGTGACCCGATCCTGTAGGTTCATGCTCTACAACATTCGCAGAGTACGACCCTGCCTCGCACAGGAAGCGGCGCAGGTCCTAGTCCAGGCACTTGTCATCTCCCGTCTGGATTACTGCAACTCGCTGTTGGCTGGGCTCCCTGCCTGTGCCATTAAACCCCTACAACTCATCCAGAACGCCGCAGCCCGTCTGGTGTTCAACCTTCCCAAGTTCTCTCACGTCACCCCGCTCCTCCGCTCTCTCCACTGGCTTCCAGTTGAAGCTCGCATCCGCTACAAGTCCATGGTGCTTGCCTACGGAGCTGTGAGGGGAACGGCACCTCCGTACCTTCAGGCTCTGATCAGGCCCTACACCCAAACAAGGGCACTGCGTTCATCCACCTCTGGCCTGCTCGCCTCCCTACCTCTGAGGAAGCACAGTTCCCGCTCAGCCCAGTCAAAACTGTTCGCTGCTCTGGCACCCCAATGGTGGAACAAGCTCCCTCACGACGCCAGGACAGTGGAGTCAATCACCACCTTCCGGAGACACCTGAAACCCCACCTCTTTAAGGAATACCTGGGATAGGATAAAGTAATCCTTCTAACCCCCCCCCCCAAAAGATTTAGATGCACTATTGTAAAGTGGTTGTTCCACTGGATATCATAAGGTGAATGCACCAATTTGTAAGTCGCTCTGGATAAGAGCGTCTGCTAAATGACTTAAATGTAATGTAAATGTCAGAGGAGCTCACAGATCACTGCACCTGTACATAAACCATCTGTAAACAGCCCATCCAACTACCTCATCCCCATACTGTATTTATTTATTTATCTTGCTCCTTTGCACCCCAGTATCTCTACTTGCACATTAATCTTCTGCACATCTACCATTTCAGTGTCTAATTACTATATTGTAATTACTTCGCCACCATGGCCTATTTATTGCCTTACCTCCCTTATCTTACCTCATTTGCACTCACTGTATATAGATTTTTCTTTTCTCTACTGTATTATTGACTGTATGTTTGTTTATTCCATGTGTAACTCTATGTTGTTTTATGTGTCGAACTGCTGTGCTTTATCTTGGCCAGGTTGCAGTTGTAAATAATTAGCCTACCTGGTTAAATAAAGGTTACATTTTTTTTTTTAAAAGGTCGGGTGAAAAGGACTTGTGTTCCTGTACATTACCACATTCACACCATGAGTAGTTAATCATGAAACATACACCCACGCCTTTCGTTTTCCCAGAGAGTTCTTTATTCCTGTCTGCTCGATGTACTGAGAACCCAGCTGGCTGTATGGACGGGGACAGTATATCCGGAGAGAGCCATAATTCTGTGAAACATAGTATGTTACAGTCCCTGATGTCTTTCTGGAAGGAATTGCTCACCCTGAGCTCGTCTACTTGATTGTCCAGGGACTGAACATTAGCGAGTAATACTGTATACTCTGAAACGGTGGGTGATACGCACGCCTCCTGAGTCGGACTAAAAGTCCACTCCGAATACCTCTTCTTCGCCAGCAGCGTCTTGGAGCAGTCTCTGGGATAAGTGAAATTGCCTTGGGGTTACAAACAAAGAATCCAATTCAGGAAAGTCATATTTCTGGTCAAAAAATGCTGGTGAGTTACCGTCACTCTAATATCCCAAATTATTTCCGGCTGCATGACGTTCTGAGCAAATAATGTGATAAATAACACCGAAAAAAGAAATGCTTCGGAGCCATGAACAGGGAGACCACGTCTATCGGCACCATCTTGTTATGTGAGTCTGTCTGTCTGTGTGTGTGTGTGTGTGTGTGTGTGTGTGTGTGTGTGTGTGTGTGTGTGTGTGTGTGTGTGTGTGTGTGTGTGTGTGTGTGTGTGTGTGTGTGTGTGTGTGTGTGTGTGTGCCTGGCACCTACCCATCTCAATTGGGCATTAAAGGTTATTTTAACAAATGTTTCCAAAAGCTCTTGTCCCTCAGCTTACAATCCACTTACATGACCTTACTTACTCCAAACAAAACCAGAATAATATCCCCAAAAGGAAAAATATTCCAGAATAACTGCAGGTTACAGAGGAACAATCACGCAAAAATCACACAATGAGCTCTCAGTTCAAATCTATCTTTCCATACTGAAAGACAAGTATCAGATAATTCCATAACTTCCCTTTATGTTTGACTAAACTCATGTTACCCCCCCTTAGGTTAGAATGACTCCAGTGATTCCCTATTCACTAACCAGTTTATTGGAGGTCTTTCAACACACTTGGTCTTCATTGACTTTGGGAATTTCTACCCTTTCCATTGACACTCGCAGCATTCGATGAAACGTGAACATTTTCTTTCCCGGTAAGGGAAAACTTTCCTTGAAATCTCATATCTGCATGGCCTATTCCGATCATTACCACATTAGGGGGTGTGTGAGCCAGGGAATAAGAGAGAAGTAAAAAACTTCATAGTGGCAAAGTTGAGCTAAAGAAGCTGGAGCGTGGAATCAGACGAACGAAACCCCTCGAGGGAGAGAGAGAGACTCAGAAAGAGCGAGAGAGAAAGAGCGAGAGAGAGAGATCGAGAGTTTGAGGGCTGCTGCTCGGCTCTGCGCGCTGCTGGTTGCTCGGTGTTGGGGATGATAAAACAGTGGGGGTGACGCAGGGCCCTGAGCTACAGTCCCAGCACCAGCTCCAGTACAGAGACAGGAACACAGAGACGTTAGCTGGTGTTTGGCTGCTAAAGCACCTGCCTCAATGGATGGGCTGATTGCACAGCCCTGACTCATCTTTGGCTACATGTCTAACCCCGGGGAGTCTCCGATTGGCATGAAGATACTAATGGAGCGGAGCAGCGTTCGCTGCTGGGACTGGCAAATCTCCCACTGCAGGGATGCAGCGCAAGTCTACACGGGATCAGCTCGCTCCAGTCAGCACTGGGTTTTGATCTACACTGCAGAGCTCTTTGATGTCTTAATCAGTTCCCCTATCGGGCTAAGGGAGGGAAGGGCGGTGGGCGGTGGGGGGGGGGTACCCTGGCCAAGCCCCGGGGTGACGAGCTTTGTGTGGGTATACAGTAGGCTCCACCAGCCTTGCTGGTTCTGTCTTGGTCTGTCTGGGTCACACTTCACTATGTTGACCTCAAACTATCTTTTGACCGCTTTGTCATCTGCATTAAAGCAGTGTTGTGAGCTCACAACTTAACCAACTCTCTAACTTTAGAGTGAGTTGACCAGTTACTAATGAACAACCGACCTAATTAACCAACTAGCTTATCAGATGTATTTGAAATGTATTTCTCCTAGCCTATTATGGCAATAGTTCACAATTCACCCGACCCATGTCACACAGGATGGGAGAGTAGACTTTAAGTCTCATAGAGATGATTACTAGACATGGAACAGAGAGACAAGAGTTCAATGTACTATAATTAAACCCGGCAACCGCTGTCTTGAGTGAGGAGCGGAGGCCAAAAAGAGGGAACGAGAGAAAGATAGAGAGAGGAGTGGGAGAAAAAAAGATGGCTGAAGATTAAACAAGGAGATGAAAGAGAAGTGAATCAGAGATGTATTCATTCATCAAAAGTTATGGACCCCCCACCCACGGCTTCTCCTCCAGGCTAAATGTTCTGTTCCAGGGAGCCCCATGATGTACCGAAGAAGAGTGGGTGGCAGGAGAAGAGCCCAGCACAGCACCAGAGCCATCTGAAGAGATATCTCCCAGTGAACGCTGTCATCTCCTCCCTGCTCTCTTAGAAAGACAACCCCGAAATGAATGTCAACAAAACGAGGGATTTCAAATACTGTATAGCTGCTCTCTGCTTCTCCGCAGAACAAAAACAAGAATCACCCGCGGAAACTGTCATTTCGTCTTCTTGTCACTGAGAACGCAGAGGGGAAATGATCTAATAGCACGTTTGAAGTTAAACGGAGGTCTATAATACAGCAAAATGCTTAATTAAAATGAAAGTAGCAGTGTGGAGATGATACCCAGCAGGCTTTAATAGGCACCTGCAGGTTAATTACAACAAGGAATGTCTATGGTGCTTTGTGTACCAATCAAAGATGTGACTAGCATCGCTGCCATGCCTATCAATCACCGTGGGCTCTATGGGATATGTGTGTTTGTTTGCGTGCGTACGTAAGTGCGTGCGTGTATGCCATCAACTTGGAGGATCATAAGACCAGTCGGTTTGACCTCACTGATAAAACATGATTAGAAAGATGCGATGTACTGTGTATCTGAAGGCCCTTACGAGCATTGTCATACATCAAATAACTTTCGTCTGCAGTTGACGGACTAGCGTTGCATAAGACTGACGCCATTTACATGACCAAATCAGATCTGTAATAATCTAACTTTCACTGTCATGAAGGGAGAGGCAAAGGCACTACAGCTCCTGAAAGGGATATCCGCTAGTAGAAGCAATATCTACTTCTATAACACAGGCCCCTCTGCTATGCTACAGAAATCTGGTTCATTGTACAGTGTGGAAATCTGCCTTGTGGAAAGTGTTAGTCTGAGGTGTGGTATCATCCAGACCCTGGATTATAATTCATATAGATGAAGGATCCAGACAGGAAGTGAATGTTGTGTCTCAGAACTGGCTAAAGGAACACCATCTTAGTAGCCAGCCTTCTGATTGGACAATTAGCTGCTTAATAGACGACTACCTCCTAGAAGATTTGGCTGACTGGAGGAACCCTGCTACTTTCCTGGTGAAGGGAGGGGATCAGTGTGTGGACCATGGAAATAAGGAGCTAGCAGATCTTTAGGAAACAGGCATAAGGAATTTGTCTAGTCCAGGCTCAGTGAAATAATATTACGCATATACTTAAACTTCAAAGGGACTGTGCAGGGCGAAAAAATCCACCCGGCAACCGGGCTAAACTGCTCTCATTTAGTGGTAATAAAGTCAATAAACAGATAGATAAACACTCTGATACAGATGCACACTTTACTACTCGACTACTGTACCATACCACCTAATGCTTCCCGCCCCCGAAATGAGGTGCTCAAACGTTGCCAAAACACATTTCCTTAAATAACCCACCATTTGATTGAGCTTTCTTTTGCCTAAATTATAGTGCACATTAACTCCCTCCGTAGCCACGGAATTTAATCCATCAATTACCGAAAGAGCTATTGCAAATTCTCCCCGTCGCTCGCAAATTGCGGCTCCACACACGGTCTCATGGTAGATTTGCTCGCTCTCTATATTTATCTCCTTCCGATGAATATTTATTTCTAATACTTATATGTCTGCAGGCTGTGCCGTGATTCGCCATCCTGCACCAGCATTAGTAGCCCAATAATAGAGCTTAGAATTACATGTGGAACCCTGTTGGAGCCTCATGGTGGGATTTAAGGTGGGACTTATCCTGTTCCCAATTATTCACTCCAGAAGCGCCTTTCGCGACTCCATGAAGACAGGGCTGCGAGATTTGACACGGGCCAGTTTGGATCGAGGGGAATAGAGCCGAGGGGACAGAAGAGGGTGATGCGAGGGTGGGGGAGGTACTGACAGAACTTCGGTTCAGCCGAGTTGACAAAATACCCATGTGACAAAAGACGTGCTAACACACTGAAGACGTTTCTTATCCTAGGCAAGATGAAATAATCATTTTACCTCGTTCGTGAAAAAGAGTGTAACGATGACGGGCCCTCTTTGCCGTAACGTCATTCTGCAGATCCTGAGAGGAGAGAGAAATTGGTCATTTTAAAAAGTGCGTATTGATGTGGACAGTAAAATAAATGTTTTGTCCGTCTCACCCACTGACCTTTGGCCTAAAATGGTGAGCGAGACAGCTGTGGCAAACCTGGTCACATGTTCTGCCCGGAGCTTTGTTGACAGCCAATCCCAAATTCTTTATACATATCCTCCCCCTCCCACCCCACCCGTTCCTGCCCCACTGGCCTACGCATCTGAGGAACTTGATGGAAAATGAAAGTCATGAGTACAAAACCTGGGGGGCTTAAACCTATCAGTCCATCTTGTTGACAGATGTCAGTTTTGGGAAGCTAAGCATCATCAGAGAACACTGGGAGGATGAAACACACCCCCTAGCACCCCTGTGGTTAAAATAACACCCTGGAGACAGGACACAGCACTGTGATTGGCCACAAAATATACACCAGAACATACAGCGAACCAAAAAAAACTAAGTCCACTCGCAAATCACACAAAATCAATGATGGGACCAACACGAGTGCTCTGCAGTGTCAAGTTCATTGTGAAACTCCAGGCGTGGAAAGAGAGAAAAGGGGCAGAAAGAAAGCAGAAGAAACATGTGAATCTCAGCCCACTGTTTCCATGTTGAGCCTTGATAATGAATCGTAGGTTGAGGAGGGTAAGTAGAAATAAAACCGGCAATAGGAAGAAAACCCAGAGCGGTTTGACCTTTTACTTCCATTGTCAGCAAACCAATCTCTAGCAGCACCTGAATCTTAACATATGCCTGGGGCCAAACTCACTCTACACATGCAGGGGGGGGGGGCACTGAGTAGAGGTCCTCTTTAGTAGTACTAGGGGAGTGAAGACCTCCAGCCACGTCCATACCATACTCATTCTCCCCATTCTCCTCTATTCTCTCTTCTATTCATCCCTTGAGTGTCCCTGTTTTTGTATAGATGCACTCCCCTCAGTGTTCAGTCAAATCTTTTCATTTAGTTTTTTCTGCAAAGACACTCCGGCATTGAATAGGAGCGATGGTATGGTGAGAGGTGGGGGGTAGAGGGTGGATTGGCAGACAGTTGTGATCTTTGGGTGGTGGTGGTTGGGGCTGGCTGACTGGGGGAGCCAGGGCTGTGGATCAGGTTCCTGGGCCAGCTGTCTCAAGTACACTGAGACCCTGACAGACAGAGGAGGATAATAGGAACAGGAGCTCTGTAACACGAGCCTCATCTTTACAAAATCAACTCCACGGTCACTCCTTTCTGCTTTGAGTCCCCAACGCACACATGTCCCCAACACACACGCACACACGCACACACACACACACACACACACACACACACACGTACATACACTTACACACACGCACACAGACAGACACAGGCACAGACACAGGCACAGGCACAAACACACACACACACACACACACGCATGCACACGCACACACACACACACAAATGCATGCACACGCACACACACACACACACACCCATGCACGCGCACAAACACACACACACACAGACACACACGTACACACAGACCCAGCCCAAAACCATCCCCATGCTCTTTAACGTCTCGCTGAGTGAGCATTTTGATTGATCTAAAAGTAGAAGGTACCTATTGCAAAACCGTGTCCTTTCTGGAATCGCGTGTGGGCAAACAAGCCCCCTCCTCACCTCCCTCCCCCATGCCCCCATACCTCAGTGCAAAAGGACCAGGGTGAGGTTAAGGTTGGAATTGAGGTGAACCCCCCCGCCCCCACTCGTCTGGACTGTGGTCACCATGTGGTCACCATGTGGTCATCACACCCAATAAACTGTATTTGTATGTGTCAGCTATGGATCCGCCGGGGTGAAGGGGACAACAAGGTGTCAGTGGATTCTCTCAGGGTTCCACTGTGATCTGGTGACTCTCCGGTTCGACACACTGGATGAATGGGAGTGAACGTGAAGTGGATATGCTCAACAGCCGTCTGTCACTAGTAGTCCTACAGCCAAGACATCATTCATCAGTACACTTGTTGTTCAGCCAGCCAGTCAGGCAGGCAGCTCCGGGATTCTCCCTCTCTGTGTGGATCTTTAATCATTTATGAAACATGACACGGAACATAGGTCTACATGTCTTTCTATCGTGCTCTTCCTCCTTCTCTTTCTCTCTGCCTCTTTTTTTCCCCCTGTGCATTGAAGTATTCAGTTTAGCGTGACATGCTGTTTTCTGTGGTTTTGCCGAATTCCTTGTCAACATTCAATTAATTTGCACAATACACACAGGCAAAGATTCAAGACATGTATATTGGATTAATCAGCCAGACGGTGAGGTTGAGTCATAAAAAATCCAAGCAATTACAATGCATTATTAAAGTTGTTTGGCTCATGCTATGCTGTTATATCTATGTTACTAACGCATATATTACCAACTGTGTCACGACTTCTACCGAAGTCGATGCCCCTCCTTGTTCGGGTGGTGCTCGGCGGTCGACGTCACCGGTCTTCTAGCCATCATTGATCCATTTTTCATTTTCCATTGGTTTTGTCTTGTCTTCCTACACACCTACACACCCATTTATTACATGCTGTTTATTTAACCCTCTGTTTCCCCTCATGTCCTTGTCGGAGATTGTTTGTGGTTATGTGTTCGTGTATTTTGTATAGGTGTGCGACGGGTATGTTTACCCATGTTTATTTTTATGTACGTTGGTTTCTTGGAGTTTGTTTTATATCAATTAAACTGCTCCAGTTACACCAAGTTGGTTTCTCCTGTGCCTGACTTCCCTGCCACCTACACACATGACAATGACAGAATCTCCAACCAAAATGATGAAGTCAGCAGGAGAAGATACCCCGGACATGGAGGTGGAGGAGCGCGTCCAGGAGCAAGCGAAGAAGCTTCACCATCTGTGCGCCGCCATGGATCGCGTTGTCCAGAATATGGACCGCTGGGAGAGACAGGGAGTTCTTCCAGCGCCTCCACCAGCCCAACCGGGGTCTATACTGAGTGCCCCTTCTCAACCTGAACCCGGTGGAATCCGTCTATCCATGCCTCAGGGGCCGACGGAAATAGTGCCGGCTGCCAGGGTTTCCTCCTCCAATTAGACCTTTATCTGGCCACGGTCCACCCAGTTCCGTCAGACCGTGAGAAGAGTTTCGCCCTCGTCTTGTGCCTCACCGGGAAAGCCCTGGAATGGGCCAGTGCTGTGTGTGGAGGAGGAGATGCGGCGTTGGACCGTTATGAGGAGTTCACCCGCCATTTTCGGGCAGTCTTCGACCACCCACCCGAGGGCAGAGCGGCGGGTGAGCGCCTCTACCATCTGAGGCAGGAGATGAGGAGCGTCCAGGATTTTGCCCTGGAGTTCAGAACCCTGGCAGCCGGTACGGGATGGAATCACGGGGCCCTGATCGACCATTACCACTGCAGTCTGCGTGAGGACGTCTGTCGGGAGCTGGCCTGCAGATCCGGCTGGACAACTTGCTGGCTGCTTGCGGACGTCCAGATCGGGGTCTGGTGGTTCCATCCTCCCGCACCCCCTCTCCTATACCCATGGAGCTGGGAGGGAAGGTGCACAGGGAGACCGGAGGGGGTTCCCGCTCGTGCACCATCTGTGACTGCAGAGGTCACACTGCAGGTTGGTGCCGGGTAGGTTCTTCTGGGAATCGAGGTAGCAGGCAGGGAGCTCTGGCGCCACCCCAGGTGAGTAGGCACCATTCTCATCCAGAGCCCTCTGTTGCCCATATATTTGTGTCTGTCACTTTTCCTGATTTTCCCCTCGTTCCCAGCATAAGGCGCTAGTAGATTCAGGCGCGGCTGGGAATTTTATTGATCAAGCGTTTGCTCATAGTTTAGGGATCCCCATTGTACCCGTGGATGTGCCTTTCACACATTAGATAGTCGACCATTAGGGTCAGGGTTTATCAGGGAGGCCACAGCTCCTTTGAGTATGGTGACGCAGGGGGTCACAAGGAAAAAAATAGTATTTTCCTTATTGACACTCCTGCGTATCCCGTGGTGCTGGGTCTACCTTGGTTAACTTTTCATAACCCCACTTTTTCTTGGCCACAGAGGGCTCTCACGGGGTGGTCGCGAGAGTGCTCAGGTAGGTGTGTAGGGGTTTCCGTTGGTGCTACTACGGTGGAAAGTCCATACCAGGTCTCCACTGTGTACATTCCCCCCGAATATGCTGATTTGGCTCTCGCCTTCTGTAAAAAGAAGGCGACTCAATTACCATCCCATCGACAGGGGGATTGTGCGATAAATCTCATGGTAGATGCTGCACTTCCCAGGAGTCACGTGTATCCCCTGTTGCAAGCGGAGACGTTGGCTATGGAAACATATGTCTCCGAATCCCTGCGTCAGGGGTACATTCGGTCCTCCATTTCACCCGTCTCCTCAAGTTTCTTTTTTGTGAAGAAGAAGGATGGAGGTCTGCGCCCGTGCATTGACATTTAGTACCACCTCAGGGCATTATGAGTACCTCGTCATGCCGTACGGGTTGAAGAATGCTCCATCAGTCTTCCAATCTTTTGTAGACTAGATTTTCAGGGACCTGCACGGGCAGGGTGTAGTGGTGTATATTGATGACATTCTGATATACTCCGCTACACGCGCCGAGCATGTGTCCCTGGTGCGCAGAGAGCTTGGTCGCCTGTTGGAGCATGACCTGTATGTCAAGGCTGAGAAATGCCTGTTCTTTCAACAGTCTGTCTCCTTCTTAGGGTATCGCCTATCCACGACAGGAGTGGAGATGGAAAGTGACCGCATTGCATCTGTGCGTAATTGGCCGACTCCCACCACGGTGAAGGAGGTGCAGCGATTTTTAGGGTTTGCCAATTACTACCGGAGGTTTATCCGGGGTTTTGGTCAGGTAGCTGCTCCCATTACCTCACTGCTGAAGGGGGGTCCGGTGCGCTTGCAGTGGTCGGCTGGGGCTTTTAGGCAACTGAAGGCTCTGTTTACCTCGGTTCCTGTTTTGGTTCATCCGGATCCCTCTTTGCAATTCATTGTGGAGGTGGACGCGTCTGAGGCTGGGATAGGAGCTGTGCTCTCTCAGCGCTCGGGTACGCCACCTAAGCTCTGCCCCTGTGCCTTCTTCTCGAAGAAGCTCAGCCCGGCGGAGTGAAACTATGATGTGGTGGACCGGGAGCTGTTGGCTGTCGTCAAGGCTTTGAAGGTGTGGAGACACTGGCTTGAGGGGGCTAAACACCCTTTTCTCATCTGGACTGACCACCGGAATCTGGAGTACATCCGGGAGACGAGGAGACTGAATCCTCGACAGGCAAGGTGGGCCATGTTTTTCACCCGTTTTGTGTTTACCCTCTCTTACAGACCAAGCTCCCAGAACGTTAAGGCAGACCCACTGTCCCGGCTGTATGACACAGAGGAGCGGTCCATAGATCCTACTCCCATAATCCCAGCCTCTTGTTTGGTGGCACCGGTAGTGTGGGAGCTGGACGCGGACATTATGCGGGTGTCACGTGCAGAGCCCGTTCGCCCTCAGTGTCCAGCTGGGCGTCTGTACGTTCCGTCTGCTGTCCGCAACCGATTGATCTACTGGGCTCACATGTCACCCTCCTCTGGTCATCCTGGGATCGGTCGGACGATGCGCTGTCTTAGTGGGAAATACTGGTGGCCCACTTTAGCTAAGGACGTGAGGGTTTATGTTTCCTCCTGCTCAGTGTGTGCCCAGTGCAAGGCTCCTAGACACCTACCCAGAGGTAAGTTACAACCCTTACCCATTCCACAACGTCCGGGGTCGCACTTGTCGGTGGATTTCCTAACCGATCTTCCACCTTCACAAGGTAACACCATGATCCTGGTCGTTGTGGATCGTTTTTCTAAGTCCTGTCATCATCTCCCTTTGCCCGGTCTCCCTACGGCCCTACAGACTGCGGAGGCTCTGTTTACACACGTCTTCCGGCACTACGGGGTGCCTGAGGATATAGTGTCTGGTCGGGGCCCCCAGTTTACGTCAAGGGTCTGGAAGGCGTTCATGGAACGTCTGGGGGTCTCGGTCAGCCTTACCTCGGGTTTTCACCCTGAGAGTAACGGGCAGGTGGAGAGAGTTAACCAGGATGTGGGTAGGTTTTCTGAGGTCTTATTGCCAGGACTGGCCGGGGGAGTGGTCGGCGTTTGTGCCCTGGGCAGAGATGGCCAAGAACTCACTCCGCCACTCCTCCACTAACCTCTCTCCTTTTCAGTGTGTGTTGGGGTATCAGCCGGTTCTGACCCCTTGGCATCAGAGTCAGACCGAGGCTCCTGCGGTGGACGACTGGTTCCGGCGCGCGGAGGAAACCTGGGACACCGTTCACGTCCAACTTCAGCGCGCAGTACGGCGCCAGAAAGTTGGCGCAGACCGCAGTGAGGCCCCGGTGTTCGCACCGGGACAGGGTCTAGCTGTCAACCCGAAACCTGCCCCTCCGCCTGCCCTGCCAGAAGCTGGGTCCGCAGTTTGTGGGGCCGTTTAAAGTCCTGAGGAGAGTGAATGAGGTATGTTATAGGTTAAAGCTTCCCCCCTATTACCGCATTAACCCCTCGTTCCATGTGTCTCTCCTCAGGCCAGTGGTGGCTGACCCGCTTCAGGAGGCAGAGGTGCGGGACATTCCTCCGCCCCCTCCGCCCCCCACATTGAGGGGGCCCCGGTGTACTCCGTACGATCCATCTTGGATTCGAGACGTCGGGCGAGGGGCCTTCAGTGCCTCGTGGACTGGGAGGGTTACGGTCCGGAGGAGAGATGCTGGGTTCCGGTGGATGATATGTTGGATCCTTCCATGCTGCGAGAGTTCCATCGTCTCCATCCGGATCGCCCTGCTCCTCGTCCTCCGGGTCGTCCCCGAGGCTGGTGTCGACGCGCTGCTGGAGACGTGGGGGGGGGGGGTACTGCCACTGCCACGACGATGCCCCTCCTTGTTCGGGTGGTGCTCGGCGGTCGATGTCACCGATCTTCTAGCCATCATTGATCCATTTTTCATTTTCCATTGGTTTTGTCTTGTCTCCTGGTTCCAATCCCATTTATTACATGCTGTTTATTTAACCCTCTGTTTCCCCTCATGTCCTTGTCGGAGATTGTTTGTGGTTATGTGTTCGTGTATTTTGTATAGGTGTGCGACGGGTATGTTTACCCATGTTTATTTTTATGTACGTTGGTTTTTTGGAGTTTGTTTTATATCAATTAAACTACTCCAGTTACACCAAGTTGGTTTCTCCTGTGCCTGACTTCCCTGCCACCTACACACACGACAATGACAAACTGACTATGAGACTAAGAATTTCCATGGAAAACACCATTGGTATGTCAAATATAGGCCTGTATTAAGTTTTGTGAAAAATATAGCCAGTGTTAAATAGCTCGCTAATCCATCAAAATCCAATATAAAGTGGAGCAAAAAAGATAAATGAGAGAAACAATAGGATTGAAGGCAAAAATATGTAAAGATGAAATCGAGACATACAGGAATCCCATTAGCAAAAACACAAAACCAGTATATCGATAACCCATGGGTTTTCTCCTAAAGGGTAGCTTCGCCCCTAACTCAGAGGGTTCTACAGTCTCAAAATATGTTCCCTGTCTGTAACATGACAACAATTTCAAATAACACACTAATATTTCTAATATTTCTCTGAAATGAATTAGAGCACCAGATACTACACAATAAAACCCCATACTATTTGATTAGAAGGGGCCTGAGGACAACTGAATATTGTGTGTGTTTAGTTTTTACAGTGGATACAGATCGGGCAGGGAGGCTGGATGTAAGTGGCGGTTGTGCTTGCCTGCGTTAGACCTCACACTTTGGGAGTGTGACTCTTTCACCTACCCTTAACCCACAGCCTGATATAGGACCCCCAACCTGTACCCTCAGGGTCTGTTTTTCTCCCCTCTGTCTTCAGTCTGTCCCTGTCCTCCTTTGCCCTCTGCTGTCTCTCGTCATCTCTCCCTTCTCCCTCCTTCCCCTCTTCGCTCCCTCCTTCCCCTCTTCGTCATCTCTCCCTTCTCCCTCCTTCCCCTTCTCCCTCCTTCCCCTCTTCGCTCCACGCTCTCTGCTATTTGCTCTCTCCTCTCTCTCCACTCACATGTAACTCTATATCCCTCTTTCCCCTCTCTCACCTCTAGGCATGACACACATCTCTCTCTTCCACTATCCCTCCCTCACCCCGTCTTTACCCCATTTTCACTCTTTCTCCTATCTGCTCCCTTTCTCCACTTTCTCCTCTCATCCTCCTGTTCCCACCCCTGTGATCTGAGAGACATGGCACAGCACACACGAGGTGACCCCAGAACACTAGGGTACACCCAATTACTGGGACTTTTTTTACTCGGCTTCCGTCTCTTCCAATTTTCCAAATCCGCTGGACAAACCATGAAGGTGTACACCGGCAATTGGGGACATATTTTGTAGCTCCATTAAAGTTAACCAAGGAGAAACCAAGTGTACGCTTATGCTGGCATTGGCTCAAACTAGACCTATTAAAGTGTGATTGGAGGTGGGGGGAGGAGGGCTAGCGGGTAGCGCTGGTGGTGTGGCTGGGGTGTGGAGGATTGTGTGTAAACAGCCTGCACAAGGGTATTATTCTATAAATCCCGCTTACTGAAGGCTTAAATATAACATTGAACAGCATTACAGCAAAGTAGTGATTCTGTTATTATGAGAAAGGTTCAAAAGTTCACATCCAGGTCTCGCCACACTGTACCCCGCTGTCCAATGGAAACAGTGCTGCCTCGATTAGTCCATTGACCTTCCTCACCCAGCAATGAGAGCTAGAATAGTGAGCATGCTTTCAGAGAGGGGACTGGCTTAGCTGCTAGAGGGCTGGTACACTGAACACTGATGGTCTGATGCCTTCTGCGGCGACTGGGGTCAGGGACCGTTCACACGTTACTGTACAAGGACAGATACAGCATGTCTTTGATTAAACATGATTAAACGTTCTAATTGGGAGAGTATTAGCAGTCAGACAGGACTACAACACATAACCTGCTTACACATCCATGTTCACATTTGTGTGTCAGTTTAAACATAGAGTTAGTGCTAGTTTTTAGGGCATACAATACTCCATTTTGCAACAATCTGCACTTCCTCAGATAACAGGCAGTGTTTCTACCTTCAGTCTGTTGCTTGGTAAGAAAGAGACTGATGGAGGAGGGGATCAGGTTTTCGTGGTGATTCTATTTTGGCCCAGGAGCCCCGCTGGACGTGGTCGAGAGGTCAGAGAAGAGGGACAAACTACGCGGAGTGGTGGACCGAGGGAAAGCAAGAGGGAGAGAGGGAAGAAGAGGGAGAAAGAGAGAGAGAGATGGTATCCTTACACGGTGGCAAACCTGTTGTGTTGTCCAACCCTAGCCTGAAGCCTGCAGCTCTAGCAGCTTTATTTGCAGCCCTAATTAGGGAGACAGCCTTGTGTCACGAAACGGCACTCAACTGCAACACGGTTGATGAAGTGAGCGCTTTAATTTGCAGTTGGGCGACTCAAATCACTGAGCGAGGGAGAACGAGAGGGAGAAAAAAAAACAAGGGCAAGAGCCATAAAAAAAGAAAGAAAGACAAACAAGCATAATCTCTGAAGAGATGTTTAATTGTCACAAAAACATATCGGGCAATTTGCGTAGCATCCGCGGAGGGCGCGCGATTTCCTTGTTCATGCTAAAACGCTCTCTGTCTGGCTGCCAAGACAACCCAACAGTGGTGAATGAAGTGGTCCACTAACCTAGCTCTGAGTAGGCAGCAGCGCTAATAGCTTTTCAGAAAGAGAAACAACAACAACAACAATAAACTACAACAACAACATCATCCGTGACCGGAGTCCCTTGGGATGGTGTCTCGGAGAAAACAGAGCGAGAGCTCAAGGAGCTACCAAGAGGAAGTAAGGTCATGGACTGATTAACTCGTCTATATACTTATTGTGTTGCACGTCCATTTTCTGGTAGTATTTACTCACACACGCCAGCACCCAGATACAGACAAATGGCCGATCAGTCACGCAAATGTGACTGGCTGCTCTGCTACTGACCTGGGTCACACAGCGGTCACGTGGCCACCTGAGGACACTCACTTATTATACTGAGCCTCTCTATCTCTCTTGCGCTCTCTCTCTCTCTTTCTCTCTCTCTCTCTGTCAGTCTGTCGGTCATTCTGTCTTTCTGTCTGTCTCTTTTTCTCTCTCTGTCTCATTATTTATATTATTTGTAAACTTATATAAACATCATCTTCATTGCTGTTGCCTTGGACACATTGTGGTGTAACAGGTGAAGTGAGGTAAGTGTGAGTGAGAGAGAGAGAGAGCGAACGAGAGACAGGGAGAGGGAGAGGGAGAATAAAAAGAGAGTGAGAGAGTGTGTGTTTGATACTGAGAGTGCACCTCATACACTTGTGGTCTGTCATTACCGCAGCATAACAAGTCCACTTGTGCTTTGAGCTTCTGCCAAAACTCCCTGCCTAGCCTGCCTCCCCCTGTGTGGTGGAGCATAGCAGAGCTGAACAGCAACAGACCATCACCAAGTGAATAGGCTACACAGCACTGCCACAGACCCGTGAAATACCAGAAGTACAATGGGGCTAATGTTGTTGATTGTAGTGTTACATATTGAATCTACACTGAGTGTACAAACATTAGGAACACCTTCCTAATAGGAGTTACACCCCCTTTGCCCTCAGAACAGCCTCAATTGGCCAGGCATGGATTCTACTAGGTGTCGAAAGCGTTCCACAGGGATGCTGGCCCATGTTGACTCCAATGCTTCCCACAGTTGTGTCAAGTTGGCTGGATGTCCTTTGGGTGGTGGGCCATTCTTGATTACACACGGGCAACTGTTGAGTGTGAAAAGCCCAGCAGCATTACAGTTCTTGACACACTCAAACCGGTGCGCCTGGCACCTACTACCATACCCTGTTCAAAGGCACTTAAATATTTTGTCTTGCCCGTTCACCCTCTGAATGGCACACGTACACAATCCATGGCTCAAGGCTTATGAATCCTTCTTTAACCTGTCTCCTCCACTTCATCGACACAGATGGAAGTGGATTTAACAAATGACATCAATAAGGGATCATAGGTTTCGCCCGGATTCACCTGGTCAGTCTACGTCATGGAAAGAGCAGGTGTTTCCAATGTTTTGTACACTCGGTGTTTAAAGAGTCTGGAAGAGTTTTACAGTATCTAGTCCAAATAAGGATATTTATGAGTTTGTTTCAGAAGGGGGCATGAGTAGCCTATATGCTAGCAGTATTTGTGTGAATGCAGTTTTGCAATGTAAAACATCCCTTGCCAGTAAATCATCCCTGCAGTCTCATCCCCCCCATAGCTGGTCTGCTGTCAGTGCTGTTCTTTCCCGGGCTACCATGGATTGTGTATGTGACTGTCTGAGGGGCTACTGCCTTTCAGAGAATGTTAGGAGGGGAAGGGGGAGGGAAAGAGGGGGGAAAGGGGAAGAGAGGGGATGATGACTTGGAGAGAAAGACTGACTTGCCTAGTTAAATAAAGGTTAAAGAAATAAAAAGAAAAAAGAAAGAAAGAGAGAGTTGTCTGTGATGTATTGGCGGCCCCACAGCGTTGGCATGACAGGGAGAGTTACTCACCTGGCGCGGGGCACATTCTGGAGCAGACCTGTCAATCAAACATGCCCCTCACGAGAGAGAGAGAGACAAGAGAGCTAGAGAGAGAGAGAGCGAGAGAGAGAGAAGCCAGATGTTTGCCTGGCCTTGCCTCTCCTTGCTCGGCTTGGCCTGGCGGAGTAGAGGAGGTGGGTGGATGAGGGATGGGTGGATGAGGAGGGCTGTGGTGGACATGTGCACTCTGTTGTGACTAGTACCAGATGTGCTCCATTGACCCACATCACCCAGGCAGTAGACATACCACATAGGCCTGGATCTCCCAGACCCACCGCACAATCAGACACACACCTGTTTCCATTCACAGGCCACGCAGGGAGAAGTGCATCCTGGGAAACACTGTCATGTTCTTTCTATCGTTCACGTCTCGTTCTATATTTCCCCCACCTATTAGAGTTGTCTCTTTTTTTCCCTCTTGTCAAACTCATCTTTGATACGTTTACTCTAGGGGCTAATGAGGAACTCGAACAGATTTCAAGGTTTAGAAAAAAGACGCTAATGACCTGGTGGAAATATTAATTGAATTTCCCATCCAAACACAAAGAGCTGGTTCAGGGTAACAAGATATTCCAAGGAGATGGCTGTTTGATTTGGGCCCTTGTTTCATGTTACAAATTCTGAATTAGCTTAAGTAAGTGCACCTGCATGACCCCCAAGTGCTCCAGAGGTCAAAGTCATTCAAACATTTAAAGAATGGTAATTAAATTACCCTTGGTGGTGAATAACTTTAATTTGGTAGCCACACAAATTGCTTCCAGCTTTTGTCTTCCACAAAGTTCCCCCTTTCAGCTGTGCTTTCATATTTCTTCGGTTAGGACTTGGAGCAACAAACAACCACTCATTTTATAAATCTTAAGTAATCACAGCTAATTCTGACCATTTAAACGTGCACTCGGTTTCGGTTGTTTTCGCTGAGGTTCACAGAGGGAGAAGGGCAGGATCTTTACAGCGAGCAAAAGCTAATACAAGCACTTCTACGGCAAATTAACTTCTATATCCCGCTGTCTTGATTTATGAAGTGAAATAAAAAGGGGTCCCAGTGTGGTATTAGTGGGTTTTTCGGTGGGGCCGAGGTGGGACTTAGGGCCCATATTTCAGTGGCCTTGTGGGAAGCTTTGAGTCCAGGTGGGGCCTCTTAATATGGCTCCAGTGAGGTCCACATGAAGTGTAGCCATCGCAGCACAGTAACTCTTCATCAGGACCTGGCCCCTAGCCAGCCCAGCTACTACCTGAGTCTCTTTGAAGAGCGACACATTGGCCCCGGTATTTAACCATGCTCTTTGAGGTCCCGGTGCTGGGAGCAAGGGGATAAAGAGCAACAGGGAGAGAGAGAGAGCGAGAGAGAGAGAGCGAGAGAGAGAGAGCGAGAGAGAGAGAGAGAGAGAGAGAGAGAGAGCGAGAGAGAGAGAGCGAGAGAGAGAGAGAGAGAGAGAGAGAGAGAGAGAGCGAGAGAGGTGCAGTGGCAAAGGCAATTTAGGTTTGAACTGTGATGAAATAATCCACCTTATGAAGTGACAGGGATGGCAGCAGCGAGCAGCAGCAACCCCCTGGCGACCCGCCGGCTTGTTTCGTAACCAAGCACTCTTCATCAGACTGTTGATCATCAAACAACCCTCTCTCTGCTCATTGTTTACCAGCTATAAATCGTTATGCCCCCACCCATCAACTTGTGTTTCCTAGGGATACTTAGAGCACTTCATCAACAACGTTAGCCTAGTTTCTATTACCGTACCGTCTCTCTGCTAGCCATTTTCTAAAGCAGTGCTACCGAGCACAAGGGAGGTTTGAAACCGAGAGACACGACTATCGATTACGCTGATAACACCTGTGATTCAGATTCATTGGTAGAGTAGAACATTTCGTCCACAAGAGTTTCTCAATTTACTTGTGTGCAGATGGCACAGTACTCAAAAATAGGCTGTTGCATGGCATGAGAAAACTCACCCAAAGAAGCGGGAAAGGTAGCTTAGCGGTTAAGAGCATTGGGCCAGTAACCGAAAGGTCGCTGGTTTGAATCCCTGAGCTGACTAGGTGGAAAAATTGGTCAATGTGCCCTTGAACAAGGCACTTAACTGTAAATTACAAAAATGTTGAAAGAATTTAAAAAGCAACTTTGCATCCAAGTAATCATAACCATTCATTTAATCTGAGCAGTTGGATTTGTTTTGGTCTAAATTGCCAATACAAATACTAATAGTTATATCGTCAAGTTAGGTAAAATACAATGTTTAAAGACATTTTTCTGAGAGAACATTCTCCAACTATTGCCACAGTAAATAAGGGAGACAGAGATGACACTACTGGATGCTGTTCTGGCCTTTCATATAGTTCAGCGCTAGAACTTTTGCAGCGTGTTAAATATTTATAGCGATTAACCCAGTTCAAGCTCTGCTGCAGTCTAGAGTTCAAAGAGCCTGCTGCTCGGTGCGGGGCCCTGTGTGCTCTCCAGCAGTTTAGCTCTATCAGGGGCTACTGCAATGCACCATGGCCTAGACTGGCCTCGCACTTGCACACACACACATGAACACACACACACTCTCACATACACACATGCAAATGTGCACACACATGCGCACGCACACACAGCCTCACATACACAGTGAGAGATGATTAGTTAAAGACGAGGGGGCGGCCCGGCTGCTCTCTCTCTCTCTCTCTCTCTCTCTCTCTCTCGCTCTCTCTCTCTTTCTCTTTCTCTCTCTGCCCTTATCTCTCAAATTCAAATTCAAATGGCTTTATTGTCATGGAAAGTGTTGCCACATACATTGCCAAAGCAAACATATCGACACGTCAAATTTTGACAGATGCACAATTGAGAGCATCCTGTCGGGCTGTATCACCGCCTGGTACGGCAACTGCACCGCCCGCAGTTGCCGAGGGTGGTGGGTCTGCACAATGCATCACCGGGGTCAAACTACCTGCCCTCCAGGACAGTTACAGCACCCGATGTCACAGGAAGGCCAAAAAGATCATCAAGGACAACAACCACCCGAGCCACTGCCTGTTCACCCCGCTACCATCCAGAAGGCGAGGTCAATACAAGTGCATCAAAGCTGGGACCGAGAGACTGAAAAAGCTTCTATCTCAAGGCCATCAGACTGTTAAACAGCCATCACTAAACACAGAGAGGCTGCTGCCTACATTCAGACTCAAAATCATTGGCCACTTTAGTAAATGTATCACTAGTCACTTTAATAATGCCACTTTAATAATGTTTACATATTTTGCATTATTCATCTCATATGTATATACTGTATTCTATACCATCTATTGCATCTTGCCTATGCCGCTCAGTCATCGCTCATCCATATATTTATATGTTTTTATTCCATCCCTTTACTTAGATTTGTGTGTATTAGGTAGTTGTTGTGGAATTGTTAGATTACTTGTTAGATATTACTGCATGGTCGGAACTAGAAGCACAAGCATTTCGCTACACCCACATTCACATCTGCTAACCATGTGTATGTGACCAACAAAATTGGATTTGCTTTGATTTGATTTGAAATCAATGTTGACCCAGATAGATAATAATAGGAAAAATAATACTACTCAATGACTTGCAACAATTAACAGGACACAGCAATAATGAAAACATTTGAAAGACACAGGTAGCAATGTTATTGCTCCGTTTGGTTGTTCCACTGGCTGTTCCTACAGGTGTGGCAGGAAGCTACATATTTTGCAGCTAATATGGCACAAAGGGTTTTTTATCCCAATAGATATTAGATTTTCTCCTTTTCTGTTGTTGGTTTCAAAATTGTTGTATTTGTTTTCAATTTTGGGAACGAAAACTGCCCGTAAGTCTGTGTAGTTCTCGCAGTCTCGACCTCTCTCTAAGGGCAGTGAGCACACATCTCTCTCACACACTGTCGGTTTCTGCCACATTGCTTTATCTCTCCCTCTCTCTCTGAACTCTAGATCAACTCTACGTAGCTGCAGCATTCCTTAGCGTGGCATATTCACTCTGTAAATAGGTCTGGACACCTCAGAGATCAAACGCGACCTCCATCGAGGTGCAATTACCCCGACCCCAATCTCTCCATTCCTACCTCCCTGGACCCTCTATTCCCCCCTCTACCCTACCTGCACCCTCTCTCCATGGCCTGGCCCCTGGAGCCGGTGGCTCTGACACGACGGCCTCCAACAAAAGCAATTTTTATTTACAGAGAATGACCGTGGAGAGTTCGAGTGAGAGTGGCCAAGTGCTGTCAGAGGAGGTGTTGGCTGGATGCTTCGCAGATGGCCGAAAATGTGCATGTGTACATTCGTTTAACACATGACCCCGTGACCCTTTCTGCTCAATTGCACCACTTTAGAGTGTTAACTCTTTGTTGGATGTGTCAACAGTATCGTGGCAAAGAGCCGCTTTGATGCGCTCGAGGTGTACATTGGATCGACCCACCCGGCTTTACTTGAATAAAGTTTGTTTATTTTGTTGGCCTGTTGGGGCGGTAGAAAGGAGAAATGTAGCCCCACCAGATCTCATAGACTCTCAGAGACAATAGTACCTTACCATGTAAAGGGTCAGGACATTGATCTTATGTAGGCTGTTTGACAGCAGCGGTTTACATCATTAATGAACAACGCTGTCTGCTCTTTGCTTTCTTTGTGTCTTGACTCTTTGTCATCTACTTTGTGATCGCTGTTCTTAATAAGAAAACAGAAAACATACGCAGGGAAATATAATTCACGGTGCTCAAGCTGTCAGTGGTGGTTGAGAACATCACGACATCTGCGCAGAGCGTCTCGGAGCCTCTGATTCCAAAGAATGCTTCAGTTGTTCAACTCTGTAACAGCGGAACCCCCCGTTCAAATACAAGTTGACTTTCCAAGCCATTAATTGATACTCTCTGTCGAAGCTAAAAGAGGGACTGGGTTGAACTCAGCAGCAAAGTAGCGCGGCCCAATCAAGTGGACCCCGTTCGGGGTAATCCCGAGGAGAAGGAGGGGTACCAGTACATTCCTGGTGTCTCGCTCGCTCTGCCTGATAGGTCTAAAGAGGTGAGAGCTGTGGTGGGATTGCGAGGTCACGCTGTCTGCGTTTCGTCGCCTGATGATGCATCTGCGAGAGCGCAGCCCCACTGTTAGCCATTATGTACCTATTAGTGCTGATTATCTTCTGATAGCCGTACGCCAGTTGGTTTCACTCAGGCTGACAGTCGCTGCGCTTTGTTTAACCTTTCAACTACCAGGGCAGCACCCCTCCGCCGGCCCGAACGGGAGGAATAATGAGGGGGAATCCAGCCAGGGCGATGGGAAAACAAAGGCAACATGGAAGCATTTAAGCACTCTGGAGGAGTGCCCCAGAGAGGCCCTAAATCCTAGCCATGTCACACAAGGCCCAAACTCCACCACTGTGATTGTGAGCTAACCTCTCCATAGCTGAATTCTTTCTCTTCTACATCCTAATATCCAAAATGTCAAAAAAGCTCACAGTAAAATCAAACGATCAAACACAGCAAAGAGCCCGAAAAAAAGTGTCCTTCACAGGTATCTGTTTTTTGATGTTATACTCCTCTTATTGCTGGGCTACAATTCCATTCTGCATTTTGCCTCCGTGTTACAGCTTGGACATTTACAGCTATTTCTCCTGTGAACGTTCCCTCCCGCCAAGTCTTCACAGCTCTACCTTCCAGACATATTCAATTTGCAGTTATTGCAGTCCCCAATGTAGATGTGTTTGTGTGTGTGCGTGTGTGCGTGCCTGTGTGTGCGTACCTGTGTGTGTGTGTGTGTGTGTGTCTGTGCATGGCGTTTTCTGAGGCGTTTTCTGGGACTCTATGTCCTTGCCTCTTGTTTACCTCTCTGGAGATCCAGAGGTGGTTGGGTCACACACTCTACATCAGGAGGCACAGGCCTGGACAGCTGACCCTGGCCAGACACGGGAGGTGACAAGAGCCGTGTGGGAGAGTGTGTGTGTTTGTGTTAGAGAGAGAGTTTGTTTACGTGTGTGTGTGTGTGTTGCAGTGGACCCCCTGCGGCAGGGATCTCTGGCATGGCGCTGTAGCGTTATGCTAAGCAGTGTCCTGTGGCTGTGTGTGTGTGTGTATGTCCTTGCAGAACACTGACCTGTGATAAGCAGAGCAGAGAGGCCCAGACCCCCGCTCGGTAACAGCCAACAAGGCCACTCAGAAGTCAGTGGGCCCCTCTAGAACATGAGCCATGGGCTGAGGCAAGGAGGAAGCACATTGGTTGGGGTTTAGGCTAGAAAACCTCTCTTTCCCTCCTCATATTGTTATCTTTCTCCTGTTTATTCATGAGTGTAACAAGGTGTGAGGAATCCCTCCGCTGACTGAGAGATGAACCCTGGGAAAGAAAACACCAGTCAGAGCCAATGTCCGGTCAACTGTTTCACAGCAGCCAAACAAGAGGTAAAGGTGAGAAAATCAAACCAGCGCTTGCGACAACCCTCTCCCCCCGACAGAGTCGACCCTAACTCTACAGGGGGACTCTCATAGGAATACACTGTATGAGGGCCAATGCAATTTATCAAATGGTAGAAGTGACTGTGCAGGAGAGTGCTATTACATTTTGCACGTTACATTTAATCCAAAACATTTTCATGTAGCCTATTATAGACTCTATAGTTTCAGTAATCTCTCATCAAGTTGACTCCCGAGTGGCGCAGCGGTCTAAGGCACTGCATCCCATGCATCCCACAGGGTGGCGCACAATTGGCCCAGCGTCGTCGTTGTAAATAAGAATTTGTTCTTAACCGACTTGCCTAGTTAAATAAAGGTTACATTTAAAAAAAATAAAATACAACATCTGGGAGAGTGGTCAGAGACAACACCAATCAGTTGCAAGTGAAAGGGATTCAAGAGTTGGAGGAGGAGCAGGCACAAAGTAGGAACACTAATCCCCCTGCTCTTACTCCACAGGTGGCCAGCCAAACCAAGCACAACAAGGGCTAAGGGCCAGGGGACAGATAACCTGCAATCAGAGATAAAGGCTAGTTTTGACATGAGGTGACCCCTGACCTCTGGCAGCCTGGATGTCTGGTGCACAGAAAGGCCAGCTGGACTGGACTGGACTCGACTTGACCTCCATAAGGACACACAGCCTGGGACCACAAAGGGTCACTCCAACCTGAGAGCGTGAATGAATGAAATAATGCATCCGTTAATGAATGAATGAATCCGTGAATCCATGAGAAGAATATGAAACTACAAAATGGAGCTGAGCTTCATGATCTCAGGACAGTCTGAATAGAGCTTCATGATAGGACAACAACAACAACGACAATAACAAGCAAACAAAAAAAGATAAAGATCACACTGTGAGCTCGGTAAGTACCTTTGTGGCCCTTCAGACTTTGGCTGTCACCTATGTCCCTAGCTGTCCTTACCCAATCCTCCTCCTCCACCCCCACTCTTGATGACCGTAGGGTCAGTGAGATCATCCATTTGGGGAGAGAACACTGGGTGAATACAGGTTTCTATTAATACTGGCTGGGTTGATGAGAGGAATGTGCAAGTGGCCAACCAGCTGCTAGGTCGGCGTATCTCCGCTAATCCCCCCCACCCCCCCGTGCCTATGTTTAAACGCTTTAGGACTTAATCTGTGGGCAAGAAGGCCAGGTCACCCAGCAGACAGAACAGGATCACTGTCTGCCCTCACAAGACCTTTCACTGTGACACTCAGACTGGGGTCGTGAACCCTGTACCAGGGCCAAAGCCACTCAGGGGAGATCCCGGCACGATTTATTTACAGGCTTTTTAAGAATGCAATGCTCTTACAGACAAGCACGGCCATACCAGGCTCTCTCTTAATCCCTGCTCGTTTAGTCAGCGGAAGAGTGTGTGTCAGGGTTGTGGCCTCCGTATTGATCGCTGTATTGAACATGTGGAGGGCCTCATCAGAGCAGAGGGGGAGTCCTCAGAGAGGCTGCACGGAGATGGAGCATCACAGCCCAATAAAGAGGGGATTGATTAGACTGGACACAGCACTGAGATTACCAAGGACAACAGCCTAGACTGAGTGCAATTACAGTTTTCTGCTTTTGGAAAGAAACCTAGGGAAGAGGTGTGTGTCGGCATGCGTATGCATGTGTACGTGCACATATCTTATCTACTAGATTTATAAGTACATTAAAAACATAACAAGTAACCATAGAAATACAAATACTGTAATATATGCCATTTAGCAGACTCTTTTATCCAAAGCAATTTACAGTCATGTGCGCATAAATGTTTTAGGTACAGTTGGTCCCGGGAATCGAACTGACTATCCTAGCATTGCAAATGCCATGCTCTTAGCCATGCAAAGGGCCAGTCATTGACTTGTCCTCTCCCTGATCACCCCAGGTGACCAGAGCTGTGGTCGGTATCCTCTTACATCGTGGTTAGTAATCTGATCCCCCCTGAGCTGAAGAGGTAACAACCACAGTTTCCTAGGATAACCTCTGAACTTTGGGGGTAGGTAGTGCAGCGTTTAAAAGCATTGGGCCAGTAACTGAAATGTTGCTGGGGAATACCCGAGTTGACCGGGTGAGAAATCTGTTGATGTTCCCTTGAGCAAAGCCCTTAACCCTTGTTGCTCTGGATAAATCAGGGTTTCTCAAACTTGATCCTGGGTCCCCACCTGGGTCCAGGTTTTGTTTTTTTGCCCTAGCACTACGCAGCTGATTCAAATACTCGAAGCTTGATGATGAGTTGGTTATTTGAATCAGCTGTGTAGTACTAGGGCAAAAACCAAAACATGCACCCAGAACTGAGCTTGGGGAACTCTTCGCTAAATGACTAAGAAGAAGGACAGGGAAGTAGAATGGACAAGCGAATATCCTGTCATCAGCGAAATCCAATGGCTAGATAGGAGAGAGAGAAGCGCTGACACAACACACACATCCCTCCCCATCGTAATGCTACAGACGTGGGTCATGTGTGTCATTGAATGTTTATAACCTACGGTCTCCGGTCTGTAGTCAGTTGAATATCTGGTTGTATAATGGTACAATTAGGGTGTATAATGTTCTGTTGTGCTGGTGCTAAAGCACCTACATTTATAACCAAACATGTACAATAACCGGGAGATTTATGCCAGTTATATCAGTTGTCGCCTCCCGTGAGGATTTCTTCTCCTAAAAATTGGGACGCTAGCTATAACCCAAGCTAGCCTAAAAGAACGTAAAACCACAACAATAAAATATATATTTTTTAACGCTGACTTATTTAACACTGACTGTTCCGTAGGTATGAATAGATCCACAGGTGACTATGAGGCCACGGTAATTACGAAGCATTACTGTAACTAGTTCTCTGTCTCCGTCTTGACATAGACAATGTTCCGTCTGCAGATGTTTCAACGGATTCATTATCATTTGTCAGATATGTCCATCTCTGCCACCCATTAACTAAGGTTATCTCTCCTAACCCCAATTACGTGTCAATTATTGCATTCATCTTTCGAGTTAATTGGAGCAAACAACGGCATTGGAAAGAAATAAAGAAATTGGCCTATTTTTCCATTGTACTCACTAGGGGCAATTAAAGGTGGTGAACGTATGACCGAATACTCCTCCATGTGTATTTCCTCCCAGAAACACAGATTAAATGGACGAACAAAGATACAATTATGAAGGTATGGCGGTGAGCTGGAGGTGAAAGAAACAAGGGGGAAAAAGAAACACTTAAAGGTCCAATACAGCCATTTTTATCTCAATAACAAATCCTTTATACTGTAGTAACCATTAAATACTTTACTGTGATTGTATTCAATTAAAATGGTCAACACACTTACAAAAATAGATTCTTAGAAAGGGAAATATCCAAAGCAAGAATTGCTAGGACCGTCTGGGAGGGGTCCGAGTGGGGAGGGCAAAATAGAAAATGAGATTTTATTGGCAGATAGGTTTGGAACTCTCGTTTCTTATTGGTCTATTAACTCATTCAAAATCAGGAAGAGAGGGCATCAACATTAGAGCAGCAAGGTTAGTCAGGCAGCCCATTCAACGACATCTCTCCCTTTTGTGTGTGCCAGAATGTGTTGAGGAATGTGTCACGAGAGAGAGAGAGAGAGAGAGAGAGAGAGAGAGAGAGAGAGAGAGAGAGATAACGACAGAGAGAGAGAGAGATAACGACAGAGAGATATAACGACAGAGAGAGAGAGAGAGAGAGAGAGAGAGAGAGAGAGATAACGACAGATAAAGAGAGAGATAACGACATATAGTTTATTTGAATGAATCAGATTAAGAGTAACACCCTCTGCAGCCTACCTTATGCTTTCGAGTGGCAGCATCTTACGGGTCCATGCATTCCGTTAAACACTTAAGGCCGAACAGCGTCCCGGGAGGTCGATAAGCAGATTAGGTCTGATTAAAGTTGTATCAGTGGAATTTGAGCAGGAGACCTGCCAGGACAGCCACACTCTGTGTTGTACCACCACCGCCCCTCTATCTCGCCCAACTAGCTCTCACAGTCTCACTTCGGGAATTAGACGTTCGTCCATGTTTCTCAAAAATAACATTTTGAAGTTGTTGCTAACATCAAATTTACGCATGAACTCCAGGTTTTTAAGGTGAAGGTTAAGTTTAGGTATTGACTCCAAAATCTTAAGGTTAGGCATTAACTCAGAATGGTTGATTTAAGAGTTAAGGACTGGGATAGGCTTAAAAGAAAAATCTAAAAAACAGAGTTTCATCAGACACTTAACCCACGCACTGTACACACACACACGTATGCATGCGTGCACACAAACACACACACACACAGCGAGTGTTTGCTTTGACCTCTGGGACTGTGAAGCTGAACTGTTTGGTCTCTGAGTCCCCTCATGAAGGGCAGAACAAGCCGTACGCTTACTCTGTTTATCGTTTTGGGAGCGGTGGGTTCCGCAAGGTCAACTGAGGTTTACTTCACCAGTCTGGATATGCACGAGGAGCCCTCCTCTATACACACACACACTCACACTCTCTTCAGCACTTCTAGTTCCTTTCAGGTTTAACCAGGTATCAATGAGAGAGAGAGAGAGAGAGAGAGAGAGAGCGAGAGAGAGAGCGAGAGAGAGAGAGAGATAAGTGGAGGGGCGAGAGTGGGAGGTGAACTGAACTGAATGAGAGCAATAAACAAATTAGCGAGTGTTGTGCTGTGCCTTGCTCCCTCATTGAGGGTAAACGTCTGGTCTGTTGAACTGGAGGCAGAGAGGGATTCCCAGTGCCTCGGCCAGCCCGGGGCTGTAAATGACTGCCACGGCTGTTAAAGTTCCACTAGCAGGTCTGAGTGAGAGTCCAGTGAGCCAGAGGAGACTATTACTGTAGTGCATTGGGCCAAATTAAAGCAAGGCCTCCCTCCCCTCAGCCACTACACCCAGGCCAATGGGTGCAACCGGTGGCAATTGTGGACGATTTTGGAGGTGAGTGAATGGGCCATTTCTGTCTGACATAACCTTAAGAATCATTTCAAGGTATTAACTCAATAGTCCAAAATGATTTAGTTTTGTGAGGCCGGTTCTTATCAAAACAGGTTAACTGGAATATACAAGTGGATGGTGGAGATGATGAAGTTGTGTCAGATATTCTGCTGACACAATTGAATGATGTACAAGGTTTCCAAGTGAGAAAGCATCCTTTTATATTTGCCAGTGCTTCTAAACAAGGTGTAGCCTACCCCGTGAAAGTGGACATTTGTGGTGTTTGCAAGGTGTCCGCATGCTTCCCATCCAAAACAGTTAGTAACAGCTTGTGCATATATTCTGACAACATTTTGTGATGTTTTTTTTGTTCGTTTTGGTCTTTCGGCAAGGGTTTTTTCATCTGTTCGTGCACACAAAAACATGTCTTGAGGCAAGCCGAATTTCGGTAGCCGTTATTGGTCAACAGTAGGGATTCTTCAATGAAGTGTTTGCTGTCTTGCAATGATAGATGACTCATTTTCATGAGAAAAAAAAAGAACTAAAAACTAACGACAGATTTCTTGCCTTATCTTAGACTAATTCTGATTATTCTGAGGAAGTGTATACTAGCTACGGTGTCTCAAGATGGACAAGCATTACTATTGCATATTTTTTTTCATTTTTCAAGCAAAGTTATTTTAAGGGAGTATGCAAGCACAGTCGTTTGGTTTACCTAGTCGAGTTGGGCTGGGTGCCAGCCGAACCAAAGCATGCGAAAGCCTTTATCAGTGTGCAGGGCCATGGAGTGGAGTGGTGGGGACGTGTATTGTGTGAGCGAGACTGGATGCTGTTCCCATATCTAAAACACATGCTCCCTGAACTCCGCTAAACAAACAAGCAGTAAAATTCTGGGAGAGAGAGAGCGAGAGAGAGAGCGAGAGTTCCCGGTGCTAGGCCATCTGTAGAGATAGAACCAGCTCTGACACATCTCCACCACTCACTGGAAGCACAAATACCCCCCCCCCCCCATCCCCCCTTGTGTTATTGTAACCTCCCTGCCCCTGTCCCTGCCGCTCACACATGCGTACGCATATTCACCAAACGTATGTGGTGTATTTCTTGTTTGGTTAATCAGGCCAGCTACCTAATATCTGTCCTAAGTGTAGGTGGTATGGTGAAGCTAGGGGGTCAGAGAAGGTGTTACTGATGGACCAGGACGTTTGCTTGTGTGGACACAGACCCACATGACTGTTTGAACCAGGGACGTGTGTTAGGGTTGGTGGAGACTGGGTTAGACTTTTTCTGTGTTTGTAAGGAAGAGGGAGGTGGGAATTTACCAGTTGTGAAGTCGTAAGTACCAGTTGGATACATTTACTTGCTTTGAACTTGTTGAGAAACGCTGATTGGCTAATGGCCAACAAGCTACGTATCGTGCTTGGTTACATTATAGTGTTCAAAAACCATATTAATAGATGTTTTTTATAAATAATGTTTTGTTGTTGCATTTTAACTGCTGAAAATGCTGTTATCGAGATAATCTCCTTAGTAGGTGTTATCAGAGGTCAGCATGTGGGAGAAGTGAGAGCACAGGATGATAGATGAGTTTCCCACCAGCAATTACCAGTTAGAGGGCCGTTCAAGTGAATTTTTCCCAGTCGTATGTGGTAAAGTCCCACTTCCCACTTGGTTATGAATGCAGCATTAGTCAGGGGAGGGGACGGGACGGAATGACAGAAGGACCAGGGGCGTGCCTAACATTCACCAAGGGATCCAGGGCCTCCAGTGCTATAAATCTAGCCTTTGACCAAGGTTATTAACAGAGGCCTTAAGACAAAGCAGGGAAAAATCCGAATGGATACCTCTCACAGTTGTTATGACTCTCTTCTTTTTAATTTATCGCTCTCCTTCTGTCTTTCTTCATCCCTTATGCCGTTCTCTTCATCTTTCCCATTCTCATTCTCCATTACCATCCCCCCTCTCTTTCTCTTGCTCTCACACACACAACTCACTGATTTCTCTATATCTCCCTCTCTCTCTCTCCCTCTACTATGTCTTTGCAGCAGTTTACTGCATTTGGGTGTGTTGTTTACCCCACATCCAGAGCAGAGTGCAAGTAATGGCCCATGGAGGAATGTTTGACAACTGTTTAAACCTGTCTATGGTGCTCATTAGACAGATAGATGGCCAACCTGGTGACTGGGACAGGAGAGGGGGGGATGAACAGTGAGAGAGAGACAGAGAGGAGAAAGAGAGAGAGACAGAGAGAGAGCGATTGCGAGAGGGAGAGAGAGAGAAAGCGAGAGAGAGAACGAGCGAGCTAGATGGTGAGAGGGAGAGCGAGAGAGAGAGAGAGAGAGAGAGAGAGAGAGAGAGAGAGCGCAGCTGGGTTTGGGATGGGGGGGGGGTTATGGTGGGAGCGTGTGTAACCTCATCCTCATCAGCTGGCATGTGCAGTTGGCTCATGTTGGAAATTATGTTTGGGAGAGGGGGTGCTAGTGGGGACATGGAGAATGAGAAAATACCAAGGGATGGCAAGGGCTAGTTTGTAGGTCATTTATTCTAAGCATCAATTAGATGAGGATCAACGTGACTGTCCCCTAACACCCCCCCCCCCCCCACACACACACACACGTGCACATACCCTAAACACCCCTTGCTCTGCTAGTGACCTGCAATTGACTGTTTGAACCTACGAGTGGAGGTCAGGGGGTGTCCCACACAAAGAGGTCAATAAGTGGTCAGTTGCACTTCCAGCAGTGGTGGGTGAATGCAAAGGCTCTGTTATTGCTGTGATTTATTTAATTGCAGGTTGAGAGGAACCCAAGTGCAAAAAACTGCATAACATGGCATCAATTTCCCTCTTTTCTCAGTCTCGTCCCTCCCTCCCTCCCTCCCTCCCTCCCTCCCTCCCTCCCTCCCTCCCTCCCTCCCTCCCTCCCTCCCTCCCTCCCCAAACATACACACAGCAACACAATCCACCTCGGAAAATAAATTCTGGTAGTCCAGCGGCCCTCCAATCTCCCCTGTGGTTTCAGGCATGAAGTAATTTAGCTTTAGAGCTGAAGAAAATAAAACACGCACAAAGATTCATTCTCCCACTCGACTCCGCACCTCTTCAGCTCCTTTAGAAGAAAACAGAAAGGCCATCTGATTCATTGTTTAGGCAAAACGCTCATTGGTAATGAATTATTTTAATGACAACAAAGGCCTTAAATCAGCAGCCTCGTCAAGGCATTGTGGAAGGCAATTTTCATCCGTTGCTTCTCACCAGCAGCCTCGTCAAGGCACTGTGGAAGGCAATTTTCATGCCTTGCTTCTCACCCTTTGGCTCCCATGAACCATGATAGAGCATTAAATGGGAAATGTTTTCAACATTGGGAAAACCCTTTCCTTTAGTGACGCTAGTTCTTGTGCTCGCCTACACAGAGTAAATAGATGTTCGGTCAGACGGACACCTTTTTGGTAAATCCAAGTGAGAATATAGTCTGAAGAGGTCAGCTAATGTCTAACGTAATGACAAACCCCAGGCTTTGAGAACGACCTTCATCTCTCGTTCAATGTGACGCGATAGCTTTAAATCACCACAGAATCCACAGCCCGACACTTACATCCAACAACGTAGGAACTTTGCGCACGTAGCAGACTAACGTTAACAGAGTCAGACACAAGGGAGAAGGAATCAAGTTCCAAATGTTTCAGTTGTATTCCCGTTGTTATTTCAGAACAAGAAACCAAAATAAGGAAAAAAAGGTGTGTGTTTGTGTGTGTTTGTGTAAGCAGGAGCGTGTGCGCGTTTCTGTGTCTGTGTGTGAGCGTGCCTGTGCGTTTGTGGGTACACGCACACTCCATACACTTGTGTGAGGTATCCTATCTGTCTGTGATCCCTCATAGCCAGCAGACAGGCAGGAGCTGAGTTCCCCACACAGAGGAGAAGAGAGGAGAGGCCTGACCCACTCACATCCGCTAATCCACAGGCCACAGCCAGTCCAGATAGCATCTCATTGCCTGCTGTGGACAGCCTCTCCTTATTACCTGGGATCTAATAGAGTCCGATCTCCCACTCCCTCTCCCTCCGGCTAATCACAGGAGCAGCTGTCAATCAGCCCACGCAGCTAATGCCCTCCATATGAGGCTAACAAGCGAGGAATTCTGCAATTCCCAATCTCCGACTTTTATTTACTGTCCTGAAACGCATGTCCTGTCCTTATTGACATGTGTCACATGGGCTTCATGAGGAAGGAGGTTGTTAACGTGTTTGATCCGATGGGAGATGTGTATTGTGATGACTGCAGGAGAGGTAGGAGAGCAGAGCGGCCATTGCTGTGAGTATGGTACTATGGCATGGCCCTTAAAGGCATGACCCTTGTTATGAAGTAATTAAAGACACTGTGGTTCCCTTGATCCTGGGGGTAAAGGAACACCAGCAGGTGAAATGAAGCACATAATTGCAATCCAAAACTAAGTGGCCTGGCGAAACAATATCGTGGCACAACAAATTTAATAAATAACTTCTGGGCAAGCCGTCAAAGGGGCCCAATGTTTCCAGGGGTCCTGCATTGGGAGTGGAGGTGACACTGAGTGTGTTGTCAAGCGTAAATCCCAATGAAGAAGGGCCGGCGAGATGGGTGTCCGTATATCAAAGGCCTCAGTGACTACGGGTGCCATTTGATCTCTGCTCAGGAAATTCAAAATTCCAGGCAGATGAGGGGTGAAATGGAGAGGCCCTTAAGCCCGGCTTGTGCAAGTGATTAGAGGCAGCTGTTTCGATTCACATTTCGGAGGACTTGAACTCTGCAACCTGCCACATTTTTACGTGGCTTGGGCCAGGGCAGACGGGGCAGGAGAAAGGGCAGTCAGTGGTTGTGGCAATGGTGGTGGTGGTGGTCTATTGTAAGGGCAGGGATGGAGATGGGAGGGGGGAGGAAGGGGGAGTTAGGGGTCAGTGTTAATAGTTTGTGGGGGAGAGTGGTTCAGATGGACCATAAAGGAATATCTAGGAATGTCTCCAGAAGTCATCTTCCCCCCCAAAAAAACGTTGTATGTACGCATGAGCGTACGAGCGTGTGTCAATGAGTAAATTGCACATGTATCACTTTCCCTCACAATTCGTTAAAATACATTCACACATAATCTGATGCTGTCCGTCATGCAGCCCAATAGTAGACGGATCTCACAGTCGATTGCTAACTATAGCATGCTACTCAGTGGACAGCTATGAGTCCCAATGAGAGCAGCCTGCCAGCCTGGAGGGATGTCATTTGTAATGTGAAAGATCAGCGATGGCAGACCAAGGTCAAAGCTCTCCTATTTCTAAACACTTCTCTCCGTTAGCAGGCCTCGTTATGAATGAGATGACAGGAGTGGTCAGTTGGGGACATGCACGGTAGACATGAACTGTTTCGGAGGGATGATAGAGAGGCAGCGGAGAAAGGTGTGGAAACCAGCAGGTATTGAGAAAATGAAGGGTAGATGGAGGGAAAATAAAGAAAGGGGATGGAGAGGTGGTTGAGTTAAAGTGAGAGGGAGAGGTGTGTGTGGCAGATGCTGAGAGAGTGAAGGGAACGGAGGGAGAGTGGCCCGGGCATATAAACGATTAGTCCCAAACGTGAGCTGACAGCTGGATGCCTGACCTTGCCTGAGTGTGAGCAACAGCCCCAAGCTTCATCAACATCATTTCCATGCCAAGTCATTTAGACACAATTCTTATTCCGGCTAGGCGGGGGGAGCTCACCCCCCCCCCCAAAAGACCTCCACCCTCAACCAAGTTTAGAGTAATGGCTTAGGATGAGGTGCTAGCTATCCACATTACAGGCAACCTTCACACCACCAAGGGTCCTTAGGAACGGGCTGGCAGAGTCCTATTACACGGGCTTGCATTCCAAATGATACGCTATTCCCCACATAGTGCACTTCTTTTGATCAGAGCCTACAAAATCTGGTCAAAAACTTGTGCCCTATATAGGGAAGAGGGTGCCATTTGGGGGCGCACAGCCCAAAGTGTCCGTGATAGCATGCTTAGAGGAGTTGACAAAGGGAGGGGGTTTTGACCTCAGCCCTATTTTCACTGCTTAGTTAGTGGAGATATCCTGGTTATTAGACAATGATCTTTCCCCCGTGTTTCAGAAAGGCACAGGATCATTCTGGCCAGGGTTGAACAGCTGTCGTGTCAATCTGAAGAGGGTGCGTCCACTAACATTCCCACGAGGAGGTGCAGACGAGCGCGCGCGCACACGCAGTAACACACATAGAAATGCACACGCTAACAGGCACGGTACGTAAAGGACAGCAATGGTTGTTTTCACATGTACAGTACTTTTACTTAATTCTAGATATTTTTGTCATTTCAGCAGACACTCTTATCCAGAGCAACTTACAGGAGCGATTGGGGTTAAGTGCCTTGCTCAAGGGCACATCAACATGACCTTACAATTACTGCCACAATTCTCTTTTAACGACTAGGCCGCCTGCTGCCATGCACTGTGTATATAGGCCAAGATTAGGAATCTTTTTATCTGCAGAAAATAACACGATGCAATACCATTTATACGATACAACAACAAACTGACAGCAAAACCAGATCTGCTGTGAACCAAAGATTTGACCTTCCCTAGAACATGCCCTTTACTCTCCAGTTGACCATAAATTGACCCTTTGTGAACTGTAACCTAAAAAGAGCCCAGACCCTCCACCTCCCTCCAGATAATCTCAAACGAATGATTATCTTATCAGTAAGCAAATAGGAGAGCGATGACCCTCTGACCTGGGCTGACCTGCACCGTTTACCTGAGAAGTGTTTGTTTGCCACAGCCAGGACCCTTAGGTCTTCATGCACTGGTTGGTACAACAGACTGTGATCCTAGCCTCAGGCCTTAGGGCTTTAGTTCTTCCCTGCCTAGTAACCTGACTAGGAAAAACTCTGGGCCCTAGTCGAGACATTGGGACGATAAGGTTCTATCTGATAATCCAATCACACAATGCTGAGTTGTCAATCAAAAATAACTGTATGTAAGGTGATGTACTTATTGAGTCATGAAAGAGGATGGTATCACAAAACAGTTCTTGGTTCTGTCCTTGGAGATCCCAAGTCCTTGGTTCTGGTCCTCTTTTGTAATGACTTATATTTTTCACCACTTTTTAGAAGAATGGCCATAACTTAAAAGGTCTTTATGATAAAAATAAATAAAAGACAAATACAAGTACAGGGGCATCAGAGCTGTTTTTAAAGGCCTATTAGAGAGGCGTTGTTGTTTTTGTCTCGTTCTATAGCAACACAAAAAATCTCCATGGATGGGTTATTTCACAAAGATGACAAACTTAACACATTTTATTGATAACTAGCGAGCGGTTTACTGACTTTTGGTGTCAGAGACCAGAAAAATATATCAGTTTACTTATCCAGAAGTAAGCTTTAGTAATGTTGCTAGTTCCATAGGTGTCACGCCCTGACCGGGTGAACTCAGGTGTTTTGGGTCAGGGTGGTTTATGTTGGGTGGTTTTCCTGTGTTTGTTTTCTGTTTTGCGTTGGAGCCTTGTGTTGGCTCTATTGGGGAGTATTTCTATGTTGGTTTCTGTCTTCCCAATCAGAGACAGCTGTCGCTAGTTGTCTCTGATTGGGATCTCATTTAAGTTCATTTTCCCCCACGCTGTTCGTGGGGAATTGTATTTGCATTGCTATTCGTAGCCTGTGAAGCTGTTCGTTCGTGGTATCGTTTATTGTTTTGCTGGTTCACCGTTCTAATAAAAATGATGATGAACCAAACCTCCGCTGCGCCTTGGTCCCTCTATAACGACGAACGTTACAGAATTCCCCACCGAACCAGGACCAAGCAGCGGGAGGAAAAGGAGCGCGAGAGATGGGCTCGCGAGGGAAAGGAGTTCTGGACCTGGGAGGAGATCATGTCGGGGAAAGGACCCTGGCGGACGGACTCCCAGGTCGAGGAGGAAAAGCCAGCCGGTAGACGGAGTCGCAGGCGGCGGTCGAGGAGGCCCGGAAAACAGCCCCAAGAAAATTTTGGGGGGGGGCTAATGGGGTGGTCCGGTAGGGCAGAGGAAGAGCCCAGACCACTGCTCTCGTGGGGGATGACGGCGGAGGAAGAGACGAGGATGAGGCAGTTGATTGAGGACCTGCAGAGGGAAGATCTGGAGGAGGAGCCCTGGTATGCGGAGTTGCGCGCTGTGTCGCCAGTGCGCCCGCACAGCCCAGTGCGTCCGGTGGACAGACCCAGCACATGCCGTGCTAAGATGGGAATCCAGCCGGGACGAGTGGCTAAACCAGCTCCACGCTACAGGTCACCTATACGTGTTCACAGTCCTGTCTGGCCCGTCCCTGCTCCCCGCACCAAACACACGGTGCGTGTCCACAGTCCTGTCCGGCCCGTCCCTGCTCCCCGCTCCAGGCCACGGGAAGCGGAGTTGCGCGGTGTGTCGCCAGTGCGCCCGCACAGCCCGGTACGTCCGGTGGACATGCCCAGCACATGCCGTGCTAGGATGGGCATCCAGCCAGGACGAGTGGCTAAACCGGCTCCACGCTTCAGGGCACCAGTACGTGTTCACAGTCCTGTCTGGCCCGTCCCTGCTCCCCGCACCAGGTTAGTGGTGCGTGTCCCCAGTCCTGTCCGGCCCGTTCCTGCTCCCCGCACCAGGTTAGTGGTGCGTGTCCCCAGTCCTGTCCGGCCCGTTCCTGCTCCCCGCACCAGGTTAGTGGTGCGTGTCCCCAGTCCTGTCCGGCCCGTCCCTGCTCCCCGCACCAAGTCAGTGGTGCGTGTCCCCAGTCCTGTCCGGCCCGTCCCTGCTCCCCGCACCAGGTTAGTGGTGCGTGTCCCCAGTCCCGTCCGGCCCGTTCCTGCTCCCCGCACCAGGTTAGTGGTGCGTGTCCCCAGTCCTGTCCGGCCCGTCCCTGCTCCCCGCACCAAGTCAGTGGTGCGTGTCCCCAGTCCTGTCCGGCCCGTCCCTGCTGCCCGCACCAAACCAGTGGTGCGTGTTCCCAGTCCGGCACGGCCCGGGTCCGGTCCACCGGTGCCCAATCCTGTTCCGGGCGACGGCTCCGCTCCAGAGCCTGGGCATGCCGCTCCACAGTGGTCCAGTCCGGGCCAGAGGGGTAGGGCTAAGGTGGAGGCGGGGGGGAGAACACGCCCGGGGCCAGAGCCTCCACCGAGGGTGAGGCGCCCACCCGGATTCCCCCCCCTAACAGACTTAAGTTTGGTGCGCCGGGAGTACGCACCGTTGAGGGGGGGGTACTGTCACGGCCTGACCGGGTGAACTCAGGTGTTTTGGGTCAGGGTGGTTTATGTTGGGTGGTTTTCCTGTGTTTGTTTTCTGTTTTGCGTTGGAGCCTTGTGTTGGCTCTATTGGGGAGTATTTCTATGTTGGTTTCTGTCTTCCCAATCAGAGACAGCTGTCGCTAGTTGTCTCTGATTGGGATCTCATTTAAGTTCATTTTCCCCCACGCTGTTGGTGGGGAATTGTATTTGCATTGCTATTCGTAGCCTGTGAAGCTGTTCGTTCGTGGTATCGTTTATTGTTTTGCTGGTTCACCGTTCTAATAAAAATGATGATGAACCAAACCTCCGCTGCGCCTTGGTCCCTCTATAACGACGAACGTTACAATAGGATATAGTGTATTTGTCGTTTTAGTGAACTATCACTTTAACGAACGTGTGATGAACATGAATTGACATGTTTGATGATGTGATTAGAAATAATGAAGGGTATTATCTTTATTTAATCATACTAAACTTTTTTTTATTTTTATTGACCTTTAAATAATTATAACGTTCTGTGCCAGCTACTGTAGGACGACATGGCTGAAACCAGATTGACATTTCAGAACTATAAGGTTCTATCTGCGATTGCACCACTCTAAGAAAACAGATTTACAAATGTCTCAGGATTTTGATACTCTGCACTTCAGGTACCATTAAGGTGAGGACCTTAATGGGTTATGGACGTAGGATTCACTACAAAACTGTTCTGATATCTGGGATGTGAAAACTTTGATACTCAATATCTCAGAACTATGCTTTGCACAGATATGACATTTACATTTTACATTTACGTCATTTAGCAGACGCTCTTATCCAGAGCGACTTACAAATTGGACCTTACAGTCACTTAGTTATAGGCTGTCCTTACAGGGCACATAGTTACCCCCTAGTCAGAACACATGGTCAGCGGGGTTGAAGTCCACATTCTACTTCAATCCAGTCATTTCAGTAAACTGAAATTATAATTCCAATTTCAATTTTACCGAATGCTTCTTCAAAAGAACAATCTCAGTTTACTTCCTGAACTGACAGAATTGAAATGAAATTGACCCCAAGATTGATTATAATCTTGGCCATGTTCTGTTATAATCTCCACCCGGCACAGCCAGAAGAGGACTGGCCACCCTTCATAGCCTGGTTCCTCTCTAGGTTTCTTCCTAGGTTCTGGCCTTTCTAGGGAGTTTTTTTTCCTAGCCTCCGTGCTTCTACACCTGCATTGCTTGCTGTTTGGGGGTTTTAGGCTGGGTTTCAGCTGATGTAAGAAGGGCTTTATAAATACATTTGATTGATTGATGATTAACAGGAAAAACAAGCCTTAGTCTTGATGGTTGTGAAGTAGCCACAAGTACCAGGTCCTACCCCCCCAGTCACTGTGAGCCTGTTCCAGCCTCCACACCTCCCTGAGAGGAGCGCCCTGCCACCCCTGCTCCCCTGCACCAGATTTATGGTACATTTCACACTTTGCCACAATCGGTGGAGGGAGCCATTGATCTGCAACCAGCACTGCAATGTTAATTGGGCAGCATCTTCGAATAAGCAAGATAAATGTGCTCCGGTTTTCCAGAGGTGGATGACGTGTGTGTTTGTCAGTGTGTGTGTGTGTGTGTGTGTGTATTTATATGTGCGTGTGTGTGTGTGAGTGAGTTTGCTTGTGTGGGAATTTGAGGGGATGGGGTGTTCTTCAGCCGCCAGGAAATGAGAATTTGAATGTTTTCAGTATTGGGGCCGGGTTACATGAGATTGAGGGGAGCAGGAAGGGGTATGGGGTATAGTCTAGGGGGGGGGGGGATAGGAGGGCCATGATTTCAGGATTTCTTCCGACGGCCTCCTGCGGTTTTGTTGATTGAGTCTTAAATTAAAAATCAACCGGCAGGCAATCTATATGTGTACAAAGTGCCACCTCCCCCGTCAAGCTGATAGACTGTCAGTTCCACTCCAGGGGCTGGGGTGGCTGGTCATGGTCACTGATTGTATCTGGGTGTGTTTAGCAGGGTGAGAGCCCTGTGCTGTTTAATCTAGGTGGGTCCATTGTAATTATCACCAACACAAACAGGGAAGAGTCATTTCACGCCTGTGACCAGGTGAGGTGGTGTGACCTTGCTGATAATGCTGACCACGGGCCACGGATACGTCTGTGTGTGTGTCCGCCCGTGCGCGTGTGCGTACAGGCATGCAGTTTCACCGCCCTATTCATTAACCTGTGTGATACCAGTAGTATATCTTTCTGTAACCCTTTTTCACATTGCCTTAGCCTCTTCTCTATAGTCTGCGGCACACAAAAAGCCTGTCGGTAGTCTGTAGTTCTACAAAAGAGGACAGGATGAGGTCACAAGAATAGCTACCCCTTCTCAACTTCTTTACCCGTCAATTACCTCCTCGTTTTAGCAGATTCTTTTATCGAAAGTGACTTACAGTCATGCATTTTACGTATGGGTGGGAACGGGAGTCAAACCCACTATCCTGGCATTAGCAAGCACCGTGACCTACCAATTGAGGTACCATTTGGGACCCAGTCTAGATATTCTTTAAACCAGGAACACGCTAACCATGCAAACCGCTAGCAGCTCGTGAGCTTCAGAGTGAAAGAGGCTTTAGCTTTAACTCAACCCAGTCTTGTGGCCCCCCAACTTTATTGGGTTAGGGCTAATTATTTTTAATGCGTACTGTTGTAAACTATTATTTCAGGAAGACCCCAAGTGTAATCAGCCACGGCCTTGTTTATATAAACTGGAAAATTGGCTAACGACACTGGGGCTAAAGTGCAATTTTTTTGTTGTTGCCTTGGCCTAGTCAAAGACTGTTTGTTCAGTTGCAGATGGGCTGTAAATCAAACTCACTGTAGACAGAGACTCAGCCTTTTGTTTCACATTGAGACTGGGAGCTCTTGACCCCGAACGAATGAACCACAAAACATGTGCCACTGAAATTGACTTTACAATCGAACAAAATGTACATAATTTGATCCTCTGGCACCGCGACAACACATCTAATATCTGTTTACGCAGATGTACCATTCTGTCCCCTCAACTAAAATGGTCTCTGTCAGTGTCACTACTCTGTTGACACCAATGCAGCAGTGAAAAAGAGTCATTGATATAATCTTGACCATGAAAGGCATTACGGGGTCTATTTCTGCCCGCCTCTGTATTAGGCAGCTCTAAAGCTCATGTCAATTGCCAGTTTTCCAGTGGGGGGAGCAGGGAGGATCTCAGTGGCGCTGGCAGGCGGTGCACCCACCCTCAGCCCTGGGCCTGTAATCTCCGATTAGGGGGTGGATCAAAGCCTGGATTTAATCTGGGCCACTGGGCAAGGGCGGGTATTATGGCACCATGGCACAGTGTGTTGTGTTTGCCCTCGCCGCACACACGCACACACACACGCACACACACACACACACACACACACACACACACACACACACACACAAAAAGCCACTTTGTCTACCTGTCGCCAGTGCCAATGTAGCGATCTGAGCGTGAATGCACCACGTCTGTCTGGCTGCAGTGTGGCCACAGGCGAAGTTGAGCAGACAGAGACACTGACACTGAAAGAGGAAGGAGTCTAAATGACTAAATGCAGAGCTGGGATTAGAGATGGGTGAGGGCTGACAAAGGCAAAAGCTCCCATAACCTCCGCTCTCCTCCCCCGATTCTCTCTCTCTCTCTCTCTCTCTCTCTCTCTTTCTCTCACATACACACGCAGACACACACGCAGGCACCCACAAA